>NC_045131.1:20799110-20992619 GCF_007655135.1 Punica granatum
GTTGACGAGTCGGATAACGGTGCGACGCCAGTTATAATCGCCTAGAATTCCAAAAGTATGTAAAGACCATGCGATATTCTGAATGACAAGTGCGGAATAAATAAGATAACGAGATGTATGAGATGCATGAATTTTCGAAACGCTAATGTCATTATATTGATCGGATTCGAGTTCCATAGTTTTACAAAATACAACACACAGAAGGAAAGGAACATAAACGTAAAGCCGACATCCCTTTGCGCTCGGTGGCCGTTTGAAAGCGGCGTAGGTCCGAGCGAGGGCAAAACTGGGCACATCCGCTAATCCTAGGGGTGGGCGAGGTTGCGCGCCCTTTTGTGCACTCGGTCCAACTGCGCGCTCAAACGGGCCATCTCCCGATCTAGATGTGCAACTCGGGCGCGTGCTCGAGTCAACTCCGTCTGAAGCTCCTTGTAGTCTGCGACCTCTGCGCGGGAATCAACAAGCTCGCAACGGAGCCTATCTCGTTCCTCCTTGATGGCCCGTAGTTCTGCGTGCATGGCCGCTTGGATGGAGCTTTCGGCTTCGGGAGTGAGGGTAGATGTAGCTCGGGGAGTCGGGGCGGCCTGGGACCGTTGCGGCGATGCCGATCCCTGTGAATAGAACCGAGCCACGTATGCTGATGTGGCGGAGAATGCTCGCTCTTCGTCAGTGGGGTGTTCGGGGAAGTACAGACGCTATATGGTGCTAGCGTCCCGTTGGCGGCGAATCTCCCGAATCTGTAGGAATCTTGCGGGGGCAGTGGATGTAGAGTCGGCCCATTGGATACGGAAAGGTAGGCAGTCCGCCTCGGCGGGAATGTCATGTAGGCCGCCTAGTTGTCTGATTACCCGGCCGGGGAATATGAGCGTGCTCCCCAAGTGGCTGAGAAGGGGAACTCCCACAATTCCGGGACATCCCGTGATCATGGGGCCGCCGGGATTCCATCGGGCGACCCATAAGAACCGTGCGGGCGTCAACTCATGCCAAAAACGCCTCCATTCTGAGAAGCTGTGCTCGGGAGGTGGGATGACTGGTGCAAGGCGTTCGATCAACGAACGCTCGTCGGAGATGTAGGAGAACGGATGTGATGAGCAAAAGGGGCGGACGTGCGCGAGAAGCCAAGTCTGCAGTAGGTGCGGGGATCCCCTCATCCTGCCGCGCCGAACCTCCCTAACGTAGTCAAGAGACCGAACAGTCTCGGCTAATAAAGCCTCCACATAACTATGGCCTCCCACCGCTTGGAGGACGACTTGGGCTATAGCCCCGTCAATGAGGTTCGGCAAGTGTGGGAACAGGAGAGTGCCAAAGACCAAGAGCAGGAATCCATGACAGGCATCGCGTTGATAGGAAGCCGTTGTAGGTGTCATCGCGTGGAGGAGCGTCCAATCGGAGAGCCACGCGATCCTGATGCCGTGATCCCATCCTTGGTGAAGCTCTTCGTGTATGTCTTGGGTAGGTATGCTGAGGAAGCTGGAGAGCTGACCCCGAATGGTTGCGAACCGGTTAGGCACGAAGATACCTTGGGTCGTGGGCGTAGGCCTCTGGATGAGTGCCGTGTATTCCTCGATCGTAGGGGCTAACTCCGTCCCCCGGAAGCTGAATACTGCGTGCTCGGGGTCCCAAAATTCGATGGCGGTCCTCAAGAAGAACCAATCCACCGGGGTTTCGGTGAACATGACCATATCTCCGATGATGCCCCGGATGAAAGCGTGATCCACCGGCCGGAGAGTCCTCCAGATGCGCATGATATCTTGTCTTGGCGGTGTGATTGCTTTGAGCCTGAGACCGGGAGCCGGGCGGTCCATCCTTACCTAGATGGAGGAGATGCCGACTTAACATCTTAAGAATCAAATCAATGCAATGTCCTAAGTTTTTTTTTCGGAAAAAATGTATGCAGTGCGAAAAGGTAAACTATAGTCGTGTTCTTTACAGTATACATCGCTCTTTCTTACAAAAAACAACAAAATGCCTGTCCTAAAAAAAACTACGGGCCGACTCAAGGACTCAACTTTTGGGTCGGTTGACGGCATGGAGGCAAAAATTGGTCCAACATGACGGTCCCTGTGCATGCATGGTTTTCGGTGCTACTGGGAGAACCGCTAACTAGGGATGGGGGCTCCCGATACAAGGGTGTGAGTTCCTTGAAATCAGGCGAGGATCTTTGGGGGCCGGTTCGGTGGCATAGCCGACTCGATCCGTTCCTTTACTCGGAACTTCTGACTAACCTAGCTTCCTATATTGGTGCCCGTGGGATTTCGGACAAGGTACTTAAGAACCCGCTAGAATGATGCGATGCAAATGCAAGAAATAATGGTGCTTGAAAATAAATGTACAGAAAGCGGTAAATAAACACGCAAGCAAGCAACCGGAAACGAGCCCGAACCCTCTAAGTGATCCCTAGTGGAGTCGCCAAGCTGTGCGCACCCGAATTTAGTCTCGTCGGGGCACGCGTGCGTGCGCCTATGCAACGCGGCTTGGGAGTGTCCACCTTCCCGGGGACGCACGACGGACGCACGTGAGAAGGAGTCGCCACTTGCCATTTTACGACCCGAAGGTCGAGGGCCGGCAAGTTACCCGGGTCTAGGGGTACGGGGTACACCTAAATGCTAAGGCAATGGTCGTACGGAATCGGAAATTTCGAATTCGGGGGTTCTATTACGTGCAGGCCTATATCCCGCACGCCCTTTTGGTACTCTAGCTTGCTAAGCTTGCCATTTTGTTTATTTACCGCGTGATTTAGAGTTGCACTCGACTCGCCCTTTTTGACACTGTAAATTCGATGAATTGATCAAGTTGGGCCAAGAGTCCGAAAGATGAGTAGGCTTGTGCATCGAGGAGTCGGTTTGCTATCTTAGCGTTACAGTTCGTCGAACCGTGATGGTCGATTCCCTGCGCGAACCGAGACCACGATTATCCGAGCTTACTCATCCCTCGGTGACAATAGACCGACTTAACCGATTCGACACTCAGACCTCTCGCTCGCCGATCGGGGATCCTTACAAGTGAATGAGTGAATATACGAATAAGATTCTCACAATGTTCTCTCGACTAATTACAAAGTACAACTGAATGAGTAAATGGGTCCCGATCGGTTTGCATTGGGTCAATATTCCACTCCGACTCACCATGTATTTTGAACAACCGATAAACAAATTAAGGCAATGCTGGCTCAAAGAGCCGGGGGTCGAGTCCGATCGATCCAACGGTTTACAGGAGAACCGGTTGGTTCCCACTGTATCCGATGGACCGATCGAGTTCCTGGGTGATATCTAAACCCGTTTCACGCACCCAATCCAAATTTGCCTTCCACATAGGCCACAATCGGAGTGTGACGGTGAATCGAGGCTAGATCCCATTCCGCACTCGGGTTGCACGCGCTCGGTGGATTAGGAGGTGTTGGACCTCGTGTTCGGTGATTTGGGGCATTGGACCCCGTGTAACACGTAACCTATGGGCTCGGGCCCGAATCGCGACAAATCAGCAAATGCAAGAATAAAATAGAAGAAAACTGATAAAACTGATGAAATACAAACAACAACTGATAATTATCGGTGAATACAGACAAGTCGTATATTAGGCCGAATGTACGTGATTTAATCAGTTATTAACCGGGGTTGGTTGGCAAACAATGTATCTAACCTGGGCAAACATAGATGGTGGATTAGAATAGGGTTCTAAGCCAATTACATGTGTGTGTTTGTTTTAAGACTCTTATTCAGTGAGGTGACACTGCGATTTCACCGAATTAGCCAAACTCGTGTTTTGACTCTAGATTGGAATCTATCATTCCGCCTATCCAATATCTAGTGTTTGATTAGGTCAAATGTATGATTAATCCGGTTTTTCGTGTTTTGTAACTGAAATAAAATGCTCCCCACCGAATCTACGATAGGAAGAAAGAAACACTGAAAATGAACGAAATGGGCCGCGCGAATGAAACTTGCACCCGAACGGTTTGTCCTTTCTCGTTCATAGCTCTAGGTGTTTCCAACTCCCTAAAGCCTAGGGTATCGGTGAATCACGGGATAACGATTATGCCCTTGGATGGTAAAATTGCAATGTTCATGTATAAATTGGAGATCGCGTCACACGAAGAAGTCTAAGGAGGACTCGTGCGTCTTGACTCGAGTCATAGCACGCGAGTACTCGTTAGACGTCAATTCTATTCGTGTTACGTGTCTCGGTGTTTTGAAGTTGTGAGCTTTTAATGGAAAAGGGCATTCTCACCATTCCGTAAATCATCGATGCGTTTATGAATTAATAACCAATTTGTCCAATTACTTAGTCCAAATGACTTAATTAATCGAATGGCACGTCCCGTTTATCCCGTTTGTGAAGTTATTCGGTGGTGGTGACCTTATATTATAGGCATCATGGGTTTAATGGGTAATGGTTCGAAGTCCGCTTGTTTGTTATGAAATTAACATACGTCTAGCGATGGAACACGAACATAAATGCACTCAATTCCAAGAAACAAACGCGAAACGACAGAGAAGACCACCCTAGACCCGGGAGGGGTCAAGGAGCACTCGGCCATCTTCCAATAGATTAGGCCGAGAGGCCTCCTTGACCCGTCTTGGGTCACAGGTGGTATCCCACATCGGTTCGGGCCCTTCCTTGCATGCATAATACGTTAAGAACGTTAATAATACATGTTCTACTCATCTCGATACCGCCGTGACCATAATCACATAAAATCATACAAACGCGCACGAATGAGACATTTAGATGAAAGCGATAAGGCGGGGCATTGATTCAAATAATAACGAAATGGATAAAACACGGGAATCGGTCCGTCTCGAGGTGGAAGAAGGCTTCCCGGACTCATGTGGTCCAAGGAAGCTCTCGGCCACATTCCCTCAAGGATGGCCGTGAGCTTCCATGACTCACACGAGTCGGGAGAATTTCTTCGGCCTCGATTCGGACCACTTCCCGTCATGCCAACGTATTATGTGTGATTAAAGGTAAGGGGACGTAGGAATCGACTCGATTCGGGAGGAGAGAGGCCGCCGGCCATGGGATGGAGCCGACGGTGGGAGGGTTTCAGCCGCGGCTAGGGTTGTCACGTCGGAGCCGTGGGTTTGAGCCGTGGCTTAGGGTTGAGTCGTGGCTTGATGGCTCGGCTTGGCTGAGCTGTAGGCCCCGTTCGATTGCGAGAAAAGCCGGAAAAAGCTTGAGGCTTGATTGAACGCGCATCCGATCTCCGATGTCCAATCAATTTATAGATTTGGAATGCTTGAACGAAGAGGATTTGAATGAGCCTGATATCGCCCTATGTCGTATGAACGACCGTTCGGGTGACTCGGCGCTTCGAGAGTCGGTTTTGCCCTGTTCAGACATTCGGAATGGAATTGAGCGTCCCCGGTCCCCGATTGCTCTTTGTGCATGTTGACATTCGTTTCGGTGACCCTTTTGCCCCGTGGGGGATCGTTGGCTCGTCGCCTTCGACCGAAGACCATTAGCCCGGGAAGGCCTAGGGATTTGTGACCGGGTTTTTTTTTTTTTCAGTGCTCGCTGAATGTCTCGAGGTGTTCGGGAATCGTTGCGATCTCTGTTTTCCGTGAATGTACCCCGAAGATTCACCGGGAGGCGTTTGCCACCACTGAAACGTCCCTCGGGGAGCCCTGTAGAGTTCTGAAAGGTCGTCTGAAGCTTGTTCCCCGACCCCGGTGGTCCCTGGGTGTCTGTAGGCCCGTTTTGGAGTGTCGTTTACTCGTCGGTGGAGCGGGCCCCGGGAGCCCTGTTAGAAAAGGTGTCCGTGAGAGATTGGAGGCGTCCCGGCTTAAGCGGTATGTCCCCGAAGCGCACCCGGACGTGTCATTGGTCACTTTGGCACTGAGAGGGATTTTTAGAGTCCCATATTGGGCACCTTTCGGTGCTTCAGTGATTCGATGATGAATAGTGCCACAGTGCCGGCTCCGCTGTTTTCGGGGTTCCTTGTCTTGTCTATTCTTCTAACCGCTCTCCTCTGCTTTTCTAGCGGACCCAGCTCTTCTCCTGTTGTTCATGACTCCGTGACCGCACGTTCGCCTCCGATTGCCCGGTGATGAATAGTAACCCGGACTTTGGTCGGGGATTCTCTTGTAGGAAGCCGGTGGGCTAAAATGGGTTGCTGACATGGTTAAAGGCAAGTGAGTGTAGGGAGCAACGGACTTCGGGGTGAAAGAACTCCCGGTGCGTCCGTGAGGGACAAGGGAACTCTCGGCCATCCCTTCGGGAGGAATGGTCGTGAGTTCCGATACCCCTACGGACCACGAGGGGCTCTCCAACCTCGAACTAGGTCGTCTCCCATTATGGCATGCACGTTCATGCAATGTTCGGACGTAGCAAAGAAAGTAAAAGTACGTAACGATGCATGGGAGTGCATGGGAGGCGCAGATCCGAAAGAAAAATAACAACTTTCATGCATTCGGGCTCTTTAAATCGCACTAACACTTCATAACAACAAACATAAAGGATCCTAACTTCTCTAAGTCGTAAAGGAATGTTACCTAGCCTCGATGCATGAGGGAAAGAGTCGGGGAAGTGGCCTTGAGAGTCGCAAGACTCGGCTGGACGCTACGAGTGACGGGTACTCGTAAGCAACGACCGTGACAGCTTGGGAAGATCGAGCTCGGCACGCTATCTCCGACCACGGCACGGTGCAAGATCGGGCTCCTTGGACTCCTAAGAGACGGATCTAGGTGTTTGTCGACTGTCCCGAACGTGCCAAACCCTGGACAAGCTCGAAATAGTGAAAGAAAGTTCGGTAAAGAAAAGGGGACCCGGTAAGGAAGAAACGGGTGGAATGGTGGTTGTGCACGATGGATCGGCCCTCGAACCCTGACCACCTCTTCACGGGAGAGGGTGAGGATTCTGAGGAACCCTTTGAACGTGATGGCACGACTCGCCAAAGTCGTGGAGCGAAATGGCACGCGTAGAGGTCTGGTGTGCCCTCGGTAGCAGTCTCGGGACCCGATTGTTCGCACGGCTGAAACGTGATGATGGAGGCTTCCAATGAAAAATCTAAGCCCGGAAATGGACTTAGGAGGTGGGAAATATGTGGGCTAGGAAGTTTGGTGATTTTTGGTTTAAGTCGGGTCGGGTGGTTACTGGAATACCGGGTGATTTTCCGGTGATTTTGGCCGGTTTCGGCCTTGGAACGGGCTGTGCGAGGATGAGGGCAAGGGCTGGAGGTTGAGAGCTTTTTAGAGAGAAGTTGGCTTGAGAGAGAATGAAGTTGAAGAAGTGATTAAACTTAATGGTGCAAAGGCTTATAAAGGGGAGCTTAATGAAGCAATTAGGGAAAGTTAAGTGTGTTTAGGATGCCTAAGTGTGGGCTACCGAAAATATCAAGGAGATTAGGGTGGGGTTTGTGAGCGGAAGGTTGATGGGAGTTGATGGAAATTGATGGAAAGATGGGAGTTGATGTGAAGAAGTGTAAGGGATATTTGAATTGTGTGGAGGGGGGGAGTTCTTGGGTTTGAACCACCGGCCATGAGGATCAAGCTGTGGCTAGATGCGGCCAAGCCGCGGCTTAGGGTTGGAGCCGAGGCTTAGGGTTTGAGCCGTGGCTTGGTGGCTTGGCTTAGCTGAGCTGTGGGTCCCATTCGACTAAGAGAAAAGCCGGGAAAAGCTCGAGACTTGATTGAGCGCTCGTCCGATCTCCGATGTCCGATAATTAATAGATTTGGAATGCTTGAACGAAGAGAATTTGAATGAGCCTAATATCGCCATATCTCATGTGAACGAATGTTCGGATGACTCGGCACCTCGAGAGCCGGTTTTGTCCCGTTTGGGCATTCAGAGTGGAATTAATCGTCCCCGTTCTCCGATTGCTCCTTTGTGCATTGTAGTGCTTGTCTCGGTGGGCTTTTTGTCTTGTGCGGGATTGTTGGCTCGCCGTCCCTCACCGAAGACCGTTAACTGGAGGAGACCTAGGGACTCGCGAGCGGGGCTTTCTCGGTGTTCCTCGAATGTCTCGAGGCGTTCGGGGACCGTTGTGATCTCTGTTTTCCATGACTGTGCCCCGAAGGTTCGCCGGGAGGCGTTTGTGACCACTGAAACGTCCCTCGGGAAGCCAAGTCAAGTTCCGCAAGGTCATCTGAAGCTTTTTCCGTGATCCCGGTGGTCCCTGGGTGCGTGCAGGCCCGTTTCCCGGTGTCGTTTACTTGTCAGTGGGTCGGGCCTCCCGGAGCCCAGTCAGAAAAGGCGTCTGTGAGAGTTTGGGGGACACCCCGGCCTAAGCAGGACACCTCCGAAACGCGCCCGGATGCGTCATTGGTCACTTTGGCACCGGGAGAGATTTTTAGAGTCCCCTATTGGGCACCTTTCGATGCTTCGGTGATTTGATGATGAATAGTGCCGCAGTGCCAGCTCCTGTTGCTTCGGGACTCGTCGTCTGTTTACTCTCCCAATTGCCCTCTCATGCTTTCCTAGTGGACCCCACTTTTCTCTTGTTAATCACGACTTTGTGCCCGCACGTTCGCCTCCGGTTTCCAGATTATGAATAGTGTCCCGAGCTTTGGTCGAAGTCCTCCGTCGGAGCCGGTGGACCAAAATGGGGTGCTGACAGCTTGCCCCTCTTTGGTTGCGTGCTCGATTAGAGGAGGTAACCAAAGATCATGAGAAGCATCCCTTTTTGGTCCAGGCGACCGCCTTGTTGTCACTCTGTGTAATAGTTCGTCCCTCCGCGTTGGATACTTAGGAAGGATGTGCAAAAGCGCCCGAACCTGCCACAGGGTAACCGTATGGTTGAGAAGCGGAAATTAGGAAATGTGGGTGAGGGGCCTAAGCCCGCATGACAGTATGTGCAGGGCCGAGGCCCGTGGAAAGCAGCAAATCACTAGGCCGAAGCCCGTAGAAAGCAATAAAGCCACTAGGCCGAAGCCCGTAGAAAGCAATAAAATCACTAGGCCGAGGCCCGTAGAAAGCAGTAAATCACTAGGCCGAAACCCGTAGAAAGCAGTAAATCACTAGGCCGAGGCCTGTAAAAAGCAGTAAAATCACTAGGCCGAGGCCCGTAGAAAGCAGTAAAGTCACTAGGCCGAACCCCGTAGAAAGCAGTAAATCACTAGGCCGAGGCCGGTAAAAAGCAGTAAATCACTAGGCCGAAGCCCGTAGAAAGCAGTAAATCACCAGGCCGAGGCCCGTAAAAAGCAGTAAAATCACTAGGCCGAAGCCCGTAGAAAGCAGTAAATCACTAGGCCGAGGCCCGTAAAAAGCAGTAAAATCACTAGGCCGAGGCCCGTAGAAAGTAATAAAATCACTAGGCCGAAGCCCGTAGAAAACAGTAAATCATTAGGCCGAGGCCCATAAAAAGCAGTAAATCACTAGGCCGAAGCCAGTAGAAAGCAGTAAATCATTAGGCCGAAGCCCGTAGAAAGTAGTAAATCACTAGGCCGAGGCCCGTAAAAGGTAGTAAAATCACTAGGCCGAGGCCTGTAGAAAGCAGTAAAGTCACTAGGCCGAAACCCGTAGAAAGCAGTAAATCACTAGGCCAAGGCCCGTAAAAAGCAGTAAATCACTAGGCCGAAGCCCGTAGAAAGCAGTAAATCACTAGGCCGAAGCCCGTAGAAAGCAATAAAGTCACTAGGCCGAAGCCCGTAGAAAGCAATAAAGTCACTAGGCCGAAGCCCGTAGAAAGCAGTAAATCACTAGGCCGAGGCCCGTAAAAAGCAGTAAAATCACTAGGCCGAGGCCCGTAGAAAGCCGAGGCCCGTAAAAAGCAGTAAATCACTAGGCCGAAGCCCGTAGAAAGCAGTAAATCACTAGGCTGAGGCCCGTAGAAAGCAGTAAAGTCACTAAGCCGAAGCCCGTAGAAAGCAGTAAATCACTGGGCAGAGGCCCGTAAAAAGCAGTAAAATCACTAGGCCGAGGCCCGTAGAAAGCAGTAAATCACTAGGCCGAAGCCCGTAGAAAGCAGTAAATCACTAGGCCGAGGCCCATAAAAAACAGTAAAATCACTAGGCCGAGGCCCGTAGAAAGCAGTAAAATCACTAGGCCGAAGTCCGTAGAAAGCAGTAAATCACTAGGCCGAGGCTCGTAGAAAGAAGTAAATCACTAGGCGGAGGCCCGTAAAAAACAGTAAAATCACTAGGCCGAGGCCCGTAGAAAGCAGTAAATCACTAGGCCGAAACCCGTAAAAAGCAGTAAAATCACTAAAGTGTAGGGAAGTTAGAGGTGGACATCGATGCCAGATGGCATCTCAGAGGTGCCGGCAGAGGCGGATGGTGCGTTTCGGAACCGAAGTCATGCTTGTGCCATGCGAGGCGTTATTTGTCGTGGTTTGAGCGGGAGTCGAGTGGTTTTCCCCCTTTTGGGCCCTTCACTTGGTTTGGGATTGCGACCTGCTACATGGGCCAAACGCGCGTCCGTCGGGGAGAAGATGCCTCTTAGGGTTTCCGACCGTACCTGCTCACGGAGAAACGAAACCTACAAAGGACGTCAGTCGCACTCAGTCGATGAGACTATGACGCGTAAGAAGAATCTATGTAAAGATGTGTCGGGGATTTGCTATTGGTGACCATTGGAGGGTGGTCGTGTCCCTATCGGAGAATGGCTTTTTCTGGAACGAGTAGCCCGTAGAATATGTGCATAAAGGTAAAAGGAGGGATCTTATGGGATCCTCCAAATCAAGGATACGTCGACTCGACCCCATTTCGAAGCGGGTCTTTGGCCTGGAGAGCCGAAGAGAGTTTGCTTGCGTCGGAGGATGCCGAACCACTACTCGGTGTAGCTTCACGGAGGAGTGTTGCCTTTCTTTCGTGGTCAAGCCGACATTGTCCCCTAACTTTTGCCTAGGCCACGAGATGCGTGATGACCTAGCGGGGTATTTTATTTGATTTTTCTCACATGAACACTCACCTTTTGCTACGATCACCTGTGTTTTGGGTGAGATCGCACCTCTCGAGTCCTCTGACTTTTGCCTAGGCCTCCCTTTGAGAGTTTTAGACCTAGCGAGGAAATGATTTATGCTCTCCTTTTGCCGCGACTTCCCTTTGCGGGATTTTAAGCCGTGCCCCTCGTTCCCTAACTTTTGCCTAGGCCGCCTCGGGGAGGTTTTCGACCTAGCGGGAAAATTATTATTCTTTTATCTCAGGAAGGTTGCGTGTTGAAGAAAATGACAGGAGTCTGTATACACATGGATGAATGAAAAAGATGTTATAAAAGAAATGGACACGAGGTCCGGCAATTGAGATACAACATGGGTGGTCATGGATAATATTTCTTGATGGCGTCAGCGTTGACCGGGAGCGCATTTTCAGTCCCATCCATGTCGCTTAAAATGACGGCTCCCCCGGAGAAGGTCTCCTTGACAACAAAGGGTCCGTCGTATTTGTACGAGAACTTTCCCCAAGAGTCCGGTGTGACGTGTAGGACTTTCCTCAAAACGAGGTCACCGGGGTTGAATTCGCGGTGACGGACTCTTGCGTTGAATGCCCGAGCCATTCTTTGCTGGTAGCACTGTCCATGGCATAGCGCTTTCAATCTCTTTTCATCAATGAAGTTTAACTGTTCATAACGCTGTTTCGCCCATTCTGCTTCTTCAAGTTCGGTTTCGGCAAGAATCCTCATGGAAGGGATTTCAACCTCAATTGGGAGGACTGCTTCCATGCCATAAACCAAGGAATATGGAGTTGCCCCCGTGGAGGTCCAGATTGATGTTCGGTATGCCAAGAGAGCGTAAGGGAGCATTTCGTGCCAATCCTTGTAATTCACCGTCATCTTTTCAATGATCTTCTTGATGTTCTTATTCGCAGCTTCCACCGCACCGTTCATTTGCGGATGGTATGGAGTGGAGTTGCGGTGCTGAATCTTAAATTGGGCACAGAGTTCGTCGATGAATTTGTTGTTCAAGTTCTTGGTGTGCGCAACCGAATTTTATCTCGTCGGGGCACGCATGCGCGAAGCCTATGCAACGCGGCTTGGGAGTGTCCAACTTCCCGGGGACGCGCGACGGACACGCGTGAGAAGGAGTCGCCACTTACTGTTTACGACCCGTAGGTCGAGGGCCGTTGAGTCACCCGGGTCTAGGGGTACGGGGTACACCTAAATGCTAAGGTAATGGTCATGCGGAACCGAAAATTCCGAATTCGGGGGTTCTATTACGTGCGGACCTATATCTCGCACGCCCTTTCGGTACTCTAGCTTGCTAGGCTTGCCGTTTTGTTTATTTACCGCGTGATTTAGGGTTACACTTGACTCGCCCGTTTTGACACCGTAAAGTCGATGAATTGATCAAGTTGGGCCAAGAATCCGAAAGATGAGTAGGCTTGTGCGTCGAGGAATCGGTTCACTATCTTAACGTTACAGTTCATCGAACCGTGATGGTCGATTCCCTGTGCGAACCGAAACTGCGAGTATTCGAGCTTACTCACCTCTTGGTAACAATAGACCGACTTGGTCGGTTCGACACTCGAACCTCTCGCTCGCCGATCGGGGATCCTTACAAATGAATGAGTGAGTGTACAGATAAAATCCTCGCAATGTTCTCTCGAATAATTACAAAGAGTAACCGAATAAGTAAATGGATCCCGATCGGTTTGCATTGGGCCAATATTCCGCTCCGGCTCACCGCGTATTTTGAATGACCGACAAACAAATTAAGGCAATGCAGGCTCAAAGAGCCAGGGGTCGGGTCCAATCGAACCGACGGTTTGCAGGAGAACCGATTAGTTCCCACTGCAACCGTTGGACCGATTGAGCTCCTGGGTGATATCTAAACACGTTTCACACATCCAATCCAAATTGCCTTCCACATAGGCCATGTTTGGAGCACGATGGTGACTCGAGGCTAGATCCCATTCCGCACTCGGGTTGCACGCGCTCAGTGAATCAGGAGGCGTTGGACCTCGTGTTCGGTGATTTGGGGCGTTGGACCCCGTGCAACACGTAACTTATGGGCTCGGACCCGAATCGCAACAAATCAGTAAAAGACAATGGAAAACAAAAGAAAACTGATGAAAGACAGATAACAACTGACAAATGTAGGTGAATACAAACAAGTTGTGTGCTAAGTCGAATGTACGTGATCTAATCAGTTGTTAGCCGGGGTTGATTAACAAACAATGTGTCTAGCCTAGGCAAACATGGATGGTGGGCTAGAATATGGTTCTAAGCCGATTACATGAGTGGATTTGTTTTAGAGCTTTTATTCGGTTAAGTGTCACTATGGTTTCACCGAATTAACCAAACTTGTGTTTTGACTCTAGATTGGAACCTAGCATTCCACCTATCAATTATCTAATGTTCGTTTATGCCGAGTGCATGATTAATCCGGTTTTCGGTATTTTGTAACTGAAATAAAATGTTCACCACCGAATCTACGGTAGGAAGATAGAAACACCGAAAGTGAACGGAATGGGTCGTACGAATGAAATTCGCACCCGAACGGGTTGCCCTTTTTCGTCCATAGATCGAGGTGTTTCCGTCTCCCTAACGCCTAGAATGTCGGCGAATCACGAAATGATGGTCATGCCCTTTGAACGGTAAAACGTGTAGGGTGTGTATGTGGAAGTTGGGATCGCATGACACGAAGAGGTCCAAAGAGGACTCGCGCACTTAGACATGAGCCTCCTCAAATCGGGCCTTGACTCGAGTCATAGCGCACGAGTGCTCCCTTGACACTAATTCTATTCGTGTTATGTGTCTCAATGTTTTGAAATTGTGAATTTTAAAAGGGCACTCTCACCGTTTAGTGATTCGTCGACGCGTTTACGAGTTGATATTCGATTTATCCAATTACTTAGGCCGAGTGGTTCATTTAGCCGAATGGTACGTCCCGTTTCCCGTTTGTGAAGTGGTTTAATGATTGAGACCGCGAGCCTCAATTGTTATGGAGCAATGAAATGATTGATCGATATTAACGTACCTAACATACGAATTAACATGAAACCGATGATTAAATGAAAATGGGCAAATTACAAAAAAAAAAACCCAAATTTTGTAAAAAGTCTCAGTTTTGTCATAAATTTTGTTTTGTAACAGAAAAAACCATAAGTTTTCTAAAATGTCTCAAAAATGACCTCCGTTATAACTTCCGTCAATTTTTGCCTACGTGTGACCTACGTGGACTGTTAAAGGGACCTACCATCAGCAGCAAAAATTGACGGAAGTTATAACGAAGGTCATTTTTGAGACATTTTAGAAAACTTATGGTTTTTTCTGTTACAAAACAAAATTTAGGACAAAATTGAGACATTTTACAAAACTTGAGTTTTTTTTTGTAATTTACCCAATGAAAATTGTGATTACAATCAATTCCAAGAATCGGTTTTGACCGTTTCTTGCATGCATAAAACATCAAACATGATGACAACGTACATTTTTTACATAGCCGGTGCCGCCATGATCTTAGGAACGCAATTAAACATACAAACAAGCACAAACACGATATTTAGAGGAATCGATAAAACGACACCGACTCATGGGAAGTGAAAAATGTAAAAACTCGGGAAACGACTTGAGTCGGGGAAAGGAGGCCATCCATGGCCCGAGGAAGCCAAGAGGGGCTCTCGACCACCTCCCTTGGGGTGAGGCCGAGAGGCTCCTTTGGCTTGCCCAATCCAACAATGTCTCCTCGACTCCGATTCATGCTATTTCCCGACATGCTAGCACTATATACGATGAAGACATGCATAATACGATGTGAAAAACACATAAAAACATAAACTTGCATGCGAATCGGTCATGGACCGCCTTATCGCCCCACAAACGCAAAGAAAACGTAAAAGTCCTAACTTCTCTGAGTTGGGAATGATTATACCTAGCCCCGGGATGCGGGAAAATTCGAGGAAAGCCGGAAAAAGGGCTTGGGAAATCGGTTCTGCCCCCTGGAATGAACAGACCCGAATCAGCGAAGTCGGGTCGGCGGCAGACCCGACTGGCAGTCCGGCTTGTCGGGGCTGTACCGGTTGATCGGGATGGAATTTTCGTGCTGGGCCAGTTGCATTGGATTCCCAAGAGACCAAGGATCGCGTCTACGGTGGTTTCAGGAGGAGAACATGCGTAGATTTTCTGGAAATAGAAAACAAAGTCGGGTTAGCTGGCAGAAAACAGAACCGACTGGGCGGAACTGACCCGACTGGGCAGGTCAGAAAGAAATGGCTGTCCCGGAGGCTCTTGGTGGTATTTTGCTGCAAGGTCGGTGGCATTGGACTCCTAACTCACTGAAGATCATGCCTGCGGTGGTTTCGGAAGGATTGGATATGTCAATTTTCCTGAAAGATGCAAAGAAAACCGGTAAAAAGCTGGAAAAATCTGTGAAGGGAGAAAAGAGGGAAATGGCGGTGGTGCACGGTTGGACGGATCTCGGCACGCGACCACCTCGTTGCGGGGGAGAGTGAGGGTTGTAAGGAACCCCTAGAAAGTGATGGCACGACTCGCCATAGTCGTGGGGTGGTGGAAATGTCGAGGAAGCCCGGGAAACCGTGAAAATGCCTATGGAACTCGGTTCTGGACAGAGATGGTTCGGCAAGCTGGAAACTTCAAATCGCAAAACTAACACCGAAAATGGACTCGGGAGGTCGAATATATGTGGGATATGAAGTTTGGTTGAGCTTGCTTAAGTCGAGAAGGAAGAACTCGCTTAGAAACCGGGAAAACGCCTTAGGGACCCGAATCTGGACAGAGCTGGAACGATGTGCTGGGAGCTTCAAATGAAAAATCTAAGGTCGGAAATGGACTTAGGAGGTCGAAAACATGTGGGATATGAAGTTTGGTCAAGTTTGGATCAGGTTGGATGGCGGTCGCCGGAAAACGGTTGAGTTTTCCGGCATTTTCGGCCTTGGACGGGGCTGTGCTTGGGCTGAACGACCAGGGCTGATTGCTGGAGTTTGAGAGGGTTTTGGAGGTCCTCCTAGAGTGAGAAAGCTTGAGAGAGAATGGAAATTTAGTTGTGATTAAAGTGTCTTGCAATTAGGCACTTATAGGATGCCTTAATTAGCCAAATTAGTGAGTTTAAGTGCAATTAGAGGGGGGAGCTTAGGGGTTCCAAATTTTGGAGGGAAGATTAGGGTGGGGAAGTTGTCTTGTTGAGTGTGGGGAAAGGAAGAGAAGAGAAAGTTGATGGGAGGTGATGGGGAAGTGATAGGAAGTGATGGGTGTAAGAAGGATTTGAAATGTGTGGATGGGGGAGCTTCTTGAAGCTTGGAGCCACCAAATTTTGGGTTTTAGCCACGGCTTGGAGATTGAGCCGTGGCTTGGGGTTGAGCCGCGGCTTGGTGGCTTGGCTTGGCTGAGTTGTGGGTCCCATTCGAATAAGAGAAAAGCCGGAAAAAGCTTGAGACTTGATTGAACGCTCGTCCGGTCTCCGATGTCCGATTAATTTATAGATTTGGAATGCTTGAACGAAGAGGATTTGAATGAGCCCAATATCGCCATACGTCGTGTGAACGGACGTTCGGGCGACTCGGCGCCTTGAGAATCGGTTTTGCCCTGTTCGGACACTCGGAGTGGAGTTGAGCGTCCCTGGTCCCCGATTGCTCTTTGTGCACCTTAATGTTCGTTTCGGTGACCCTTTTGCCTCATGGGGGATCGTTGGCTCGTCATCTCCGACCGAAGACCGTTGCCCCGGGAAGACCTAGGGACTTGTGACTGGAGCTTTCTTAGTGTTCCCCGAATGTCTTGAGGCGTTCGGGGATCGTTGTGATCTCTGTTTTCGATGGATGTGCCCCGGAGATTCGCCGGGAGGCATTTGCTACCACTGAAACGTCCCTCGGGAAACCCCGTAGAGTTCCGAAAGGTCATCTGAAGCTTGTTCCATGACCCTGGTAGTCCCTAGGTGCCTGTAGGCCCGTTTTCGGGTGCCGTTCATTTGTCAGTGGATCGGGCCCCGGGAGCCCTATCAGAAAAGACGTCCCTGAGATATTGGGGGACGCCCCAGCCTAAGCAGGACACCTCCGAAGCGCGCCCGGATGCGTCATTGGTCACTTTGGCACTGAGAGGGATTTTTAGAGTCCCATATTGGGCACCTTTCGGTGCTTCAGTGATTCGGTGATGAATAGTGCCACAGTTCCGGCTCCGTTGTTTTCGGGGTTCTTTGCTTGTATGTTCTTCTGACTGCTCTCTTCTGCTTTTCTAGTGGACCCAGCTCTTTTCCTATCATTCATAACTCTGTGGCAGCACGTTCGCCTTCGATTGCCGGGTAATGAATAGTAACCCGGGCTTCGATAGGGGATTCTCATGTAGGAAGCCGGTGGGCCAAAATGGGATGCTGACAGCTTACCCCTCTTTGGTTGCATGCTCGGTTAGAAGATGTAGCCAAAGACTATAATGAGCACCCCCTTTTTTAGCCCAGCGACAGCTCTGATACCGTTCCTCCCCCATGGCTGCTCGCACCTTGCTTGGACATGTCGGGATATTGCGCTGGAGATTAAGACCGGGATGGGCCCGAAAGAAACCACGATAGACCTGAACAGAAATTTAAAGGCGGGATGGACCCGAGGGACCAGGATAGACCTGAACAGAAATTTAAAAGCCGGGATGGACCCGAGGGGCCAAGATAGACCTGAACAGAAATTTAAAAGCCGGGATGGACTCGAGGGGCCAGGATAGACCTGAACAGGAATTTAAAAGCCGGGATGGACCCGAGGGGTCAGGATAGACGTGAACAGAAATTTAAAGCCGGGATGGACCCGAAGGAGCCAGGATAGACCTGACCAGAAATTTAAAAGCCGGGATGGACCCGAGGGGCCAGGATAGACCTGAACAGAAATTTAAAAGCCGGGATGGACCCGAGGGGCCAGGATGGACCTGAACAGAAATTTAAAAGCCGGGATGGACCGGAAGGAGCCAGGATAGACCTGAACGAGGAATTTAAAGTCGGGATGGACCCGAAGGAGCCAGGATAGACCTGAACAAGGAATTTAAAGCCGGGATGAACCCGAAAGAGCCAGGATAGACCTGAACGAGGAATTTAAAGCCGGGATGGACCCGCAGGAGCCAGGATAGATCTGAATGTGGCCGGGATGGACCCGAATGCAGAAATTTAAAACCGGGCTGGACCGAACAGGAATTTAAAACCGGGATAGACCCGAACAGGAAGTTTAAAACCGGGATGGACCCGAACATGAAGTTTAAAACCGGGATGGACCCGAATTGGAATTTTAAAACCAGGATGGACCTGAACTGGAATTTGAAAACTGGGACAGACCCGAGACACTTGCTCGGGGATCGCATAAAGCGTCAGGCAACGTGGTTTGCTTGGTGTTGGGCTTGGATTACATCACGTGCTGCAGCTGATGACGACCCTCCATCGTTTGTCCTTCTTTAAACATCGTCGGTTTGGACGGTGTGGTGCATCCCTCAACGACTTCCAGTGCCTCGAGAGCACGACCTGTCGCGTGAGACAGATATGAGTCCGTTAAGGAGGAGATGCCCATTGGGGTTCCATGCGCATCGCAATGAAGTTGTTTCATCGTTACTTTGCCCCTGGGGTGGCGGTGTGTTTGATCTGCCGGAAGTCGGCTTTGCTGCTAGGGCAGTTGCTTGTTGCTCTGCCAGGTGCCGACTTTATCGCAGGGGCGATTGTAGTTTGCTGGGGATGCCCCCGTCGTGCGATGAGGGACTCGAGTTCTAGGGTAGAGCGCCTACGTATCCCGAGGGGTCAGAAATCAGAGTCCGCCGTAGTTCTTGTGTTTGTTGTACCTGTGATCCTAACATCATTAGTAAGTCATGGGATTACTAGCGATTTGTAAGCACAGGTAAAAGGAAGTGTTTGTAACGCATGCTGTTCAGTTTCGGGTCGCCGGGGCGACCCGTAGAGAGTTTTTGCTTTGGTGATGCGAATGGGGGTCCCGCTTTCAGAGGCCCCGATGTGAGGCCTTCGGGGCCCCTGTTGGCCTTGCATGGGCATATCGAGACGTTCTCAAAGGTGCCCAAACTGCTCTATCGGATGTTCGACGCGCCCGTGAGCTTAGGACCCTTCTCATCAGGGTGCCGTGGGGCAGCTGCATTTGTAACCCGCATGGGGAATTTTTTTGTTCAAATTTGGTCAGACCTCGGTCTAGTCATTTCCAGAGTGTTATGACTAGACTCCCGGAAAAAAATGTCTAGGATTTTGGCTCTGTGTTAGCCGATTGAAAGTTGGCTATGACCCATTTTGGAGTTGTGCAATGACAAAGAGAAAAGAGAAAGCTTGGGGAGCACGTTGCCCAAGGCTAAAAGGATACACGGGTTCACGCTTGCCGTGAGATGTAGCCCCTTCTCTTCCGTCCTTCGATTGGTGTTGGCTGTCTTGAACTGTTTGGATTGCGTGCTTGGTCGCCCGCTGTGCTTGAAGAAGAATCCGCCTTGAACGGTTGAGTTCGGTAGGAGAGCCGATCGGGGATCGTGTTGGAGTAGATAACCTGGTCATTTCCCTTGGGGATCCCTGGTCCGCACAGTATGCGAGAGCCTAGGGTGACTGTTTTGTTTGTCTCTCGTTTTACTCTCCTTTTGCTACGGTCACCCGCCTCGGGGCCGTACCTCTCAACCTAAAGGGATGAGCTCTCCTTTTTCCACGACCGCCCACCTCGGGATTTTCAGTCGTGCCTCTCTCTTGCCCTAGTTTTTGCCTAGGTCGCCCCGAGGGGTTTTCGACCTAGCGGGCTCGATTCTTTTGTCTCTCGAGTTTGCAAGGGCGAAGGGTTCGAATAATTCGACCTCCGAGTGTGTTACGTTCTGTCTCCGTCGAGGAGTTGCGACTGCTGCTTCCCCTTTTGTCGGGATTTGTTTATTTCTTTTGGATTGGGGGTGCCGGTGCTTTTGGTGAACCTCGGCATTGCCCCATTTTTTGTTGGCGGGTTTTTCCCGCATCTTTTCTCTCTCTCTTCATTGGCGGGTGTCAGCACCCTATTTTGGCCCACTAGCTTCCCGCGCGAGGATTCCCGACTGAAGCTCGGGACACTATTCATCGCCCGGCAATCAGAGGCAAATATGCGGGCACGGGGCCAGGAGCAGTAGGAGAAGAGCACAATCCACCGAGAAAGACGAAAGAGAGCAGTCAGAAGAATGAACGGATAAGGAATCCCGAAGACAGCGGAGCTGGCACTGTGGCACTATTCATCACCGAGTCACCGAAGCACCGAAAGGTGCCCAATATGGGACTCCAAAAATCCCTCTCAGTGCCAAAGTGACCAATGACACGTCCGGGCGCATTTCTGGGGCATCCTGCTTAGGCCGGGACACCCCGATCCCCCACGGACGCCTTTTCTGACAGAGCTCCCGGGGTTCGCTCCACTGACAAGCAAACGGCCCCTCAAAACGGGTCTACAGGCGCCCAGGGACCACCAGGGCCGGGGAGCAAGCTTCAGACAACCTTCCGGAACTCGGCTCGGTCTCCCGAAGTACGTTTCAGTGGTCACGAACGCCTCCCGGCGAACCTTCGGGTATTCCCACGGAAAGCAGAGACCACAACGATCTCTGAGTACCTCACAATAATCTTCAAGCGCCTCAAGGCATTCAGGGCACACCGAGAAAATCCCGGTCAAGGTCCCTAGGTCTTCCCGGGCCAACGGTCCCCGATCGAGGATGACGAGCCAACAATCCCTCACGGGGCAAAAGGATCGTCAAAATGAATGATAGGATGCACAAGGAACAATCGGGGATCAAGGGGCACTAAATTCCACTCCGAACGTCCAAACAGGGCAAAACCGACTCCCGAGGCGCCGAGTTGCCCGAACGTCCGTTCACGCGACGCATGGCGATATTAGATTCATCCAAATCTTCGTCTTTCAAGCTTTCCAAATCTTCAAATTAATCGGACATCGGAGGTCGGATGCGAGCTCAATCGAGTCTCAAGCGTTTGCCGGCTTTTCTCCTAATCGGATGGGACCCACAGCCTAGCCAAGCCAAGCCATCGAGCCGCGGCTCAACCCCAAGCCACGGCTCAACCCTCGGCTTGGATTGGACAGCCCAAGCCGCGGCTCAAGCCCCTCCCACCGTCGGCTCCAACACACCCCCACTACACATTTGAATTTTCCTCCCATCCATCACCTCCCTCCATCCATCCATCACTTCCTATCACATCCTATCACACCCATCACTCCTTCCTTTCCTTTCCCCACACTCAACAAGACAACTTCCCCACCCTAATCTTCCCTCCAAAATTCGGAACCCCTAAGCACCCCCCTCTAATTGCACTTAAACTCACTAATTTGGCTCATTAAGGCATCCTATAAGTGCCTAATTGCAAGACACTTTAATCACAACTCATCTTGCACTCCCTCTCTAGCATTTCTCACTCAAACAAATGCTCTCAACCTCCCAAGAACTTCAGCAAAATCGCAGCAAGCAAGAACCACCCAAAAACCAAGCAAAACACTCAAGACTTAAGTCGGAATCCATCCCGACTTAAATCCAAACTTCACCAAACTTCATATCCTACATTTTTTCGACCCCCTCTATCCATTTCCGAGCTTAGATTTCAAGTTTGAAGCCTCTAAGTTAGAGAATCAGCTCAGTACAGAACCGAGCACA
This sequence comes from Punica granatum, assembly GCF_007655135.1. NCBI lineage: Eukaryota > Viridiplantae > Streptophyta > Magnoliopsida > Myrtales > Lythraceae > Punica > Punica granatum. Next base: position 20,820,549 of record NC_045131.1, read on the forward strand.
GTTTTGGCCCAACCGGGTCAAAACTTCCAACCCTGTTTTCTCACCTTCTCGAGTCGGTCTGAACTTTCAAAACCCATCAAACACCTCCGGGGGTTCGTTAGGAGTCGGGAGCCACCGACCTTGCTCAAAAATTCCATCGGAATCCACCGTTATGAATTCCGACCCGAAAACTGCTCAGTCGGGCCGGCGTTTCTGACTGTCTGTTCGGTTTTCTTGCAGATCGGGTCGATCCGTGACCCTTTTCGATGAACGACCACTTCTACCACCTCCAGGGGTCAGTTAGGAGTCAGGAGACGTTGGCCTTGCTCAACAATTCCATCGGAATCCATCGTTATGAATTCCGACCCGAAAACTGCCCAGTCGGGCCAGTTTCCAGACGTGCTCTGTTTTGGGTGATTTTTGCAGGACTGTACAGGTCGACCCGACAACTCTGGGAACAAACGACCACCACGGTCACCTAGAGGAGTCCCTTGGCTATCCAAGGCCGCCGACCTTGCCTCAAAATTCCATCGGGAGCCTCCGTGGCGACGTCCGACCCGACTTGTGCCAGTCAAGTCTGTCCACCCTTCCATTCGGGTCTGTTTGGTGCCATTCGGGTCTGTTCAACGGAAAACAGCCCAAACCCGACCCATCAACTGTCCAACCCGACTCTTGAAGGTACCATCCCGCATCTCGGGACTAGGTATGACCATTCCCGACTTAGAGGAGCTAGGACTTTTACATTATTGTTGTGTTTATAGAGTTTTGAGGGGTTTTAAGCATGATTTTAATTCCGAACTTTAATATTATGCAATTTCCTTATTACACCATGCATGTTTATCATCGTTTAACTTGCTAGCATGTCGGGAAATATTTAAATCGAAGTCGAGGAAACTATCCCGACCCGGAAAAGCCGAGATCATTCGGGTTAACCTCTCCATGAGGTAACCTAGAGCTTTCTTGACCTTTTTGGGTCAAGACCGGATTCCTTTGGCCCGATTTAAATTGTTTCCTGAGTTTTATCGTTTTTCTCACATCCATGAAGTCGGTATTGTTTTATCGATTCCTTTAATAATATGTTTGTGCATGTTTGCATGCTTGAATGTGTTATTTAAATCATGATAATACCGACTTTCGTTTAATCGTGTTATTTAACATGTTTGATGTTTGAGCATGCGAGAAACGATTCAAAACAAGACGGGGAAAACTCATGAAACCAAATACAAGCCATGAGACCTCTCGGCTTTATCCAAGGAGAATAGGCCGAGAGTCTCATGGAGTTATTCGGGTTCCATGAGGCTTCCTCTTCCCGTTTTAAATCCGTTCTCGGATTTCGTGTAATTTGCAAGTTCAATTACATCGATAATTTCACATGAAATGTCTTTCCAAACCAAAATATGCATGGATTCGCAATTCGGAGACCCTTTCGGGCCTATTAGGACCAAAGGGTGTTTCGGCCATCGTTGGCCGAATCTTCCTCGGTCTTTCTTGACCCGTCTTGGTCGTCGAGTCACGAATCGTTTTTACAATTAATGCATTCGGCACAACCCTTAAGCATTAATTCCACAAACGGGTTAATCGGGACGCTCACATGATTAAACCCACTTCACACTGATAAGGTTTACACGAATTGGCCATTAACTGATAACTCGCGTCGATGAGTTGTCAAATGACGTTGGTGCCCTTTTCAAACTTATCAATTTCAAAACCCGAAACGCGCGGTTCGATGTAGCATGGATGTCTGAAAAGGGTTTCTGTGTCTCAACTTGAATGTTTACCTGATTCCAGGTAGCTCAGGTCAGGATACAGAAGATCTTTCTAGATCACTTCCGGGCAGATCGACCGGTTCTTTGGCTTTTTCGGGGTTCTTGCACAACCCTGGACGACCCAGGGAATTGGTCGACACCGGCTACAGGCCGAGGTGGCCCGCACTGCGATGTTTCCCCTTTTCTGAAAACAATTTTCAAATAAAGGGCAAAATCGTCTTTTCACAATTCAGCGACACTCTTAGGGTTAGCATGACAGAAACACTACAGTATGGGACAAGAACGGGCTACCTGTTCAGGTGCAGGTTCATCTGCATAGCCCTTTCTTATCTAACTGATGAGTTTCTGTCATCCTAACATAGACTCGGGTAATTAGAACGGTTATCTCTGTCAGAAAACATGCAAAATGCTGATTAACCTTTCACTCGACTTAACCAAACACTAGATAATGGTTAGGAGGAATTCTAGATTCCAAATCTAGAGTCGAAACATGAGTTTGGCTAATTCAGTGGAAATTCAGTGTCACAATACAGAACAACTGTAAAAGCAATCCACACACATGAGATTTGACTCTCTTTGTCAAGTTCTCAAAACAAAGCCGAATGCTAAAACATTGGCACGTGCTTGTTTGTCTAGGGTAGGATTTGCATGCCAAAATACCCCGGATTAACAACTTGTTAAAACACGTACACTCTGTACGGACCCGAATGTGGACTCTCGTCGGGGCCCGCATCGCGCGCTTTTGGATCGCGCGGCTTGGTCGGAACGTCCACCTTCCCGCGGGGACGCGCGTCGGACACGCGTGAGAGAAGGAGTCGCCACTTATCATTTTACGACCCGAAGGTCGAGGGCGGATAAGTTACCCTGGGTCTAGGGGTATGGAACACCTAGTTTGTTGTTAAGGCATTGGTATGTGCGGAACCGGAAAGTCCGTGTTCGGGGGTTCATGTTACGTGCGGGCCTATATCCCGCACGCCCTTTCGGTACTCTGGTTTGCTAGGCTTGCATGTTTTATTATTTACCGCGTGAATTAAGCTGCACTTGGCTCGCACGTTTTAACACCGGAGATTCGATGAACCAAACGATGTCGGTTGAGAAGCCGGGAGAGAAGTAAATCTATATGTCAGGGAATTGGTTCACAATCTTGCGTTACAGTTCATCGAACCATGGAGGTTGAATCCCTGCGTGAACCAGAACCGCGAGATCTTGGATTTACTTGTGTCTGGGCAAGCATTAGACCGATTCGATTAATTCGACTCTCGGACCGTTCGCTCACCGACTGGAATTCTTACAGAATAAATGCACCAAATAGAATCCTTACAATGCTCTCAAAACAATAAATACAAATTACAAAAGGGTCGAATTCCAGTCGTTTTGCGTTCGGTTATTATTCCACTCTAACTCACCGTGAGTTTAGGGAAAAGACCGAAGAACTGAAATTCAATGGACGCTCTCACTGAATAGGGCGTTGGACCCTGTGACTGTTGATTAGGGTGTTGGACCCTGTGCTCGATGATTAGGGCGTTGAACCCTAATATTATTCGGCCTAGGGATCAGGCTCGACCCGCATGGCAAACAAGTGCGGAAAGATAACACGCAACATGTTAATAACAGACAAAGTGTTTGTTATTGTCGTGTTTACATGAATTAACAGATTATTAACCCAGGGGTGTTTTTGCAAGCAAATGCCATATGCTAAACAATCAAACATGTGCCAACGTTTTAGCATTCGGCTTTGTTTTGAGAACTTGACAAAGAGAGTCAAATCTCAGGTGTGTGAATCGCTTTTACAGTTGCTCTGTATTGTGACACTGAATTACCACTGAATTAACCAAACTCGTGTTTTGACTCTAGATTTGGAATCTAGAATTCCTCCTAACCATTATCTAGTGTTTGGTTAGGTCGAGTGAAAGGTTAATCAACATTTCACAGGTTTTCTGACAAGGATCAACTGTTCTAGTTACCTGAGTCTATGTTAGGATAGCAGAAACTCATCAGTTAGATAAGAAAAGGCTATGCAGATGAACCTGCACCTGAACAGGTAGCCCGTTCTTATCCCGTACTGTAGTGTTTCTGTTATGCTAACCCTAAGGATGTCGCTGGATTGTGAAAAGACAATTTTGCCCTCTATTTGAAAATTGTTTTCAGAAAAGGGGAAAGATCGCAGTGCGGGCCACCTCGGCCTGTAGCCGGTGTCGACCGATTCCCTGGATCATCCAGGGTTGTGCAAGAACCCCAAAAAAGCCAAAGAACCGGTCGATCTGCCCGGAAGTGATCTAGAAAGATCTTCTGTATCTTGACCTGAGTTACCTAGAATCAGGTAAAAACTCAAGTTTGAGACACAGAAGCCCTTTCCAGACGTCCATGCTACATCGGACCGCGCGTTTCGGGTTTTGAAATTGATAAGTTTGAAAAGGGCACCAACGTCCTTTGACGACTCGTCGACGCGAGTTATCAATTAATGTCCAATTCGGGTAAACTTTATCAGTGTGAAGTGAGTTTAATCGTGTGAGCGTCCCGATTAACCAGTTTGTGGCATTAATGCTTAAGGGTTGTGCCGAATGCATTAATTGTGAAAACGATTCGCGACTCGACGACCAAGACGATTCCATAAGGATCGAGGATAATTTGGTCTAATGACCGAAACTATCCTCATAACCAAATGGACCCGAATGAGTCATCGATACTCGAATCCATGCATGCTTCGTTTGAAAGAGTCTTTACATGATATTTTAATGGGAATCGTAAAGACATTGAAGTAAAACTTCACATCATCCGATCAACAAATTAAACTTGAGATAAGGAACTCATTCTTGACCCAAGGAAGGCCAAGAAGCCCTCGGCTTCATCTTGTGAAGGGTGGCCGAAGGTTCTCATGGCTCTATCCGAGTCACGAATGATTTCCTAATCGTGGTTTAATTATTTCTCGCATGCTCAAACATCAACCGTGATAAATAGCACTCCTTTTTAACAAAAGCCGGCGTTATCACGATTTGTTTAGCTCATTTAAACATACAAACATTCACAAACGTGTTAACTAAGGAAAAGGATAAAATAACACCGGCTTCATGCATGCAATAATGATAAACAAACTCGGAAATTAACTTGAATAGGCTAAGGAGACCAATCTTAACCTGAAAAGAGCAATTTAAATCTCAACCCTCTCCTTTAGAGAATTGGCCGAGACTTAATGTGCCATAATAGGGTCAGGATAGTCTTCTTTATGATGATCCAAGCCCCTTTCCGACATGGTAGCAAGTCCTAAGATAGTGTACGTGTATAATATAACATAAAATTGCATAAAAATTAAATCTTGTGAATGAAACATGCATGAAAACACCATAATACTCCATAGCCATGCAAAAATATAAAAAGTCCTAACTCCTCTAAGTCGAAAGTGTTTTACCTAGCCTCGGAATACGAGGAAAGAGTCGGGGAAGTGTTTGAGAGTCGGGTGACTCGGTGGAACCCTTAAAAGGGTATTCGGGTGCAAGGATGGACGTGCACGGGCACGGTCGAGCACGGTGACGGGAGCTAGTGGGCACGGACAGGCGCTGGTGGTGGGCGCGGGAGTGCGCGGTGACAGGCGCGGGCGTGCGCGGATGACAGGCACGGGCGTGCGCGGGTGACGGGCGCGGGCGTGCGATGATGACGGGCGCGGGCGTGCGCGGGTGACGGGCGCTGGCGTGCGCGGGTGATGGGCGCGGGCGTGCGCGGGTGATGGGCACGGCGTGCGCTGGTGACGGGCGCGGGCGTGCTGGATGACGAGCACGGGCGTGCGCGGGTGACGGGCAGGGTGTGCTGGTGAAGGGCGCGGGTGGCGCTGGATGAGGAGCACGGAGTGCGGGGTGGCGGGCACGGGTGTGCTGGTGAAGGGCGCGGGTGGCGCTGGATGACGAGCACGGGCGTGCGCGGGTGACGGGCGCGGGTGTGCTGGTGATGGGCGCGGGTGGCGCTGGATGACGAGCACGGGCGTGCGCGGGTGACGGGCGCGGGTGTGCTGGTGATGGGCGCGGGTGGCGCTGGATGACGAGCACGGGCGTGCGCGGGTGACGGGCGCGGGTGGGCTGGTGATGGGCGCGGGTGGCGCTGGATGACGAGCACGGGCGTGCGCGGGTGACGGGCGCGGGTGTGCTGGTGATGGGCGCGGGTGGCGCTGGAGACGCTCGGTGACGGACGTTGGTGACGCCCGAGGGTTGCGCTCGGTGACGCTCGGTGACGGACGCTGGTGACGCTCGAGGGTTGCGCTCGGTGACGCTCGGTGACGGGCGCTGGCTACGCTCGGTGACGCTCGGTGACGGGCGCTGGCTGCGCTCGGTGACGCTCGGTGACGGACGCTGGTCACCCGAGAGCTCCAACTAGTCCCGAGATGCGGGATGGGACCTTCAAGAGTCGGGTTGGACCGTTGAGGGGTCGGTTTTGAGCTGTTTTCCGTTGAACAGACCCGAATGGCATCGAACAGACCCGGCTGAAATATTGGACAGACCAGACTGGCACAAGTCGGGTCGGACGTCGCCACGGAGGCTCCCGATGGAATTTTGAGGCAAGGGCAGTGGCTCCTGACTCCTAACTGACCCCCGGAGGTGACTGTGGTGGTCGTTTGGTCCCAGAGTTATCGGGTCGACCCGTACAGCCCTGCAAAGTTCACGGAAAACAGAGTACGTCTGGAAATTCGGACCCGTCTGGCACCAGTCGGGTCGGACGTTGCTACGGAGGTTCCAAATGGAATTTTTGAGCAAGGCCAACGGCTCCCGACTGCTAACTCACCTCTGGAGGTGGCTGTGGTGGTCGTTTTCCGAAAAGAGTCTCGGATCGACCCGATCTGCAAGAAAACCGCACAAACAGTCAGAAATTTCGACCCGACTGGGCAGTCGGGCTGTTTCTTCTTCCTGGGGTTAAACCGACGGGTTTTTCTTGGATTTCTTGACTTCTTGACACCCTAGGGTTGTGTGGGGAGGTGTTTGATGGGTTTTGGTAGCTCAAACCGACTTGGAAAGGCTTGAAACCCGGTTTGACATTTTTTACCCGAGAAGGACCAAATCTGTCCAGATTTTGTTCAAGGCTGGTTCTATGGCTTAGAGGCTTCAAACATAAAATCTAAGTTCAGAAATGGATAGAGGGGCTCGAAAACATGTGGGATATGAAGTTTGGTAAAGTTTGGATTCAAGCCGGGATGGATTCCGACTTAAGACTTTGCCCGGTTTTGCTTGGTTTTGCTTGCTGGAAATGGCTGAAGCTTGCTGCGGTTTGCTATGGAGTTTGAGAGCTTTTGAAGAGTGAGAAATGCTAGAGAGAGAGTGTTTTTAAGGTCCCCCCTTAAGTTAATGACATTTGGACAATATATAGAAAAGCTTAAATGCAAGATTAGTGAAGAAAAGTGCAATTAGGGCCATGGATTAGTGGAATCCGAATTTCTTAAGGAAATATCAAGCTCAATCCTCATCCATTGCATTAATGGAGAAGAGATAAGAGCATTGATGGCTTGGATGGGAAGTTGGAGTGTTGAATTGAAACACTTAGATATTTTGCAAAAGGAAGACAAATGCAAGTTGTCTTCTTGGCTTGAAGAAGAAGATGAAAAGAGACATGGAGGGCAATGGGCATGGGTGAGGCGGCAATGAGTTGGCCGTGGGTCCCACGGGTCGCGAGGTAAGTTCAGGCCAAAGTTCGGGTCTCGATTGGTCGCGCATTCGAAGTTCGTGGTTCGAATTGAACGTCGAATTGTCGATATACGCGAGAAAACGGAGTTAATGAGCCCGAGATTGACATTTTTCATGGAGAAATGTCCCGGATGTGTACGAGGCTCGGAATCCGGTTTTGCTCATTGCAAGTGACCAGGGCGAAGTTGTCCGCTTCTGACAGCATATCTTGTGTCCGCATCTCACGTTGGTCATTTTGACATAAATTGTCAGACAACGTGAACAATTATCCCTTAAGCCGGTAATGCTAACGTGGGGCCGGAGACGTCCTAGGAGGTCGAAACTGGATTTCTCAGGATGATTTCTGAGTTGCTTGGGCACTCCGGAGATTACTGTAATCTCTGTTTGTCGAGATCAAACCTCCAAGGACTTGAAAAGTGTATCTGGGACCTCTAAAGCGCTGCTCGGGAGGTCTAGGTGAGTCGTGTGATTTATTCCGACGATTCCACATTGAGCCTTGAGAAGGCTAGCATTGTGTAACGTAAGCATTCGGAGTTAAGTTTCCCCAAAGAGGACCTCCGGATATGGATTTCCACTAAAAATGGTCATTTTCGCTCTTCGGAGGTTACTCGGGAAACCGCGAGGGGTTTTGCTGTTTGTTTTGCCCAATTGTGAATGTCTGCTAGAGTTTTCTGGGCAATGCGGTATGAACTTCGTTTGCCGTAATTCCATCAGACCCTTCTCCGGCTATGCTCTTCTGAAGAGGGGTATGCTTGTTTTGTCGTTCGGAAGTCATTTGAAGTGTCTGTGTGACTTCCAAAAGACAATCTGAAGCGTTGTTCATACTCTGTGTGTTGATGGGGCATGGCCGCGTCTGATATTTGGAATTAACTTTTCTCCAGGAAACCGGCATTTTTGGACTTCCACTGAAAAGTTGTCTGTATACAGAAAATTGTTCTGTATAGAGCAGATGATTTGAAAAATGCCTTTGGGGACACTTTTCATCTTTTTGGCACTGGTGTGGATTTTTGGAGTCCAATATTCACTATCTTCCGACGGCCGAGCGAACTATCGGAAAATAGTGCCGTCCGTGTAATACACTGAAAACGCCGGTTTTGGACATTGTTGAGTTCTTTGGTCGCTCTGTTCCCCTTTGGTGACCCCTAGAGTCCTTCTGTCATGTCCATGGGCCATTTGCTCAATTTTGCCAACTTGAGGATGAATAGTGATTTCTTGCTCTGCCGAGCCGTTTTCTGTATTCTGCTCAAGTCGTGGCTTGGGTCATTGCTAATATCATTGTTTGGAATGGTGAGCCAAAATGGGGTGCTGACAGCTTGCCCCTCTTTGACTGCTTGCTCGAGTAGAGGATGCAATCAAAGATTTCAAAAGCACCCCAGTTTGATAGCAATGATCAAAATGGAATTTCCTATATGGCCCTCTCCTTTTTGTTTTGGATATGTAGGATGTTGTACCTAATAAGAGGGAATATGGTGAGATGTGCACAATAACATGTAGAGTTCGGAACAAAGCTGAAACAGGCAATTAAAGTCGGGACTGACCCGACGGGGACTGACCCCAATGCAAGAAAAGTAATCGGGACTGACCCGAAGGGGTTTGCAATATGCACGAAGAGTAATCAGGACTGACCCGAAGGGGACTGACCCCAATGCAAGAAAAGTAATCGGGACTGACCCGAAGGGGACTGACCCCAATGCAGGAAAAGTAGTCGGGACTGACCCGAAGGGGACTGACCCCAATGCAGGAAAAGTAGTCGGGACTGACCCGAATGCAGGAAAAGTAATCGGGACTGACCCGAAGGGGACTGACCCCAATGCAGGAAAAGTAATCGGGATTGACCCGAAGGGGACTGACCCCAATGCAGGAAAAGTAATCGGGATTGACCCGAAGGGGACTGACCCCAATGCAAGAAAGGTAGTCGGGACTGACCCGAAGGGGTTTGACCCCAATGCGAGAAAAGTAATCGGGACTGACCCGAATGCAGGAAAAGTAATCGGGACTGACCCAAAGGGGACTGACCCCAATGCAGGAAAAGTAATCGGGATTGACCCGAAGGGGACTGACCCCAATGCAAGAAAGGTAGTCGGGACTGACCCGAAGGGGTTTGCAATATGCACGGGGCGCATACCGAATGAACTGCATGGTTCAAAGGCGCCTACCCGGTGGACTTGCGATGTGCACGAGCGCTTGCTCGGCTGGTTTGCAATATGCACGGGGCGCATACCGAATGAACTGCATAGTTCAAAGGCGCCTACCCGGTGGACTTGCGATGTGCACTGCAATCCTGAGAGGGTGCACGCTAATGAAAATGCATTGCGGAAATAAATGTGCACTGCGGTCCTGAGAGGGTGCACGCTAATGAAAATGCATTGCGGAAATAAATGTGCACTGCGGTCCTGAGAGGGTGCACGCTAATGAAAATGCATTGCGGAAATAAATGTGCACTGCAGTCCTGAGAGGGTGCACGCTAATGAAAATGCATTGCGGAAATAAATGTGCACTGCGGTCCTGAGAGGGTGCACGCTAATGAAAATGCATTGCGGAAATAAATGTGTGCTGCGGTCCTGAGAGGGTGCACGCTAATGAAAGTGCATTGCGGAAATAAATGTGCACTGCAGTCCTGAGAGGGTGCACGCTAATGAAAGTGCATTGCAGAAATAAATGTGTGAGAAGTAAATGCAAACACTGGGGAGTGGTGTGAGGTGTGGAAGGAATCATTGTGTTCCTTCCCTCGTTGATTTCGTCCATGTTGCAATCGATGTGGTGGCAAAATGCTTCGTTATTTGCCAACTGATTGCGATGCAACTGAGTGCCTGGAGTGCTGCTCTGAAGATTCTCCTCTTGGGTTGAGATTGTCATCCGTCACATGAAGTAGAGATGAATCGATCTTGGGGAGATATTTTCCAAGGAGCGTTGATTTGTCGGAGGCAAGCGTTGATGCTGGGACGAAGTCATTTCACTGAAGCCTTACCTCTGTGGCAGTGATGCGTTTGATCTGCCGAAAGCCGGGCTCGCCGCTAGGCGGTTACCTATTGGGCTGCCGGAAACCGACTTTGCTGCTGAGGAATGATTGTGCTTTGTCGGAGGCCAGCTCTGCTGCTTGGGCGGTCATGCTTTGACCTGCAAGAAGTTCGCTAAAAGTCGGCGTCTTGTATTGCGAGACTCGAGCTCTAAGACAGAGCGCCTACGTATCCCGTGGAACTAGGAATCAGAGTCTGTCGTAGTTCATGCTGTTTGCAGTACCTGTGATCCTGACATTACTAGTAAATCATGTTAGAAATACTAACAAGTAATGGACACAGGTAAGCATGAAAATGTTGTTGCGACACGCAGATCTTCAGTTTTGGGTCACCTAAACAACCCATGAAGATTTTTGCTTTGACAGTATAAGTAGGTCCCGTTCTCGGAGGCCTAGATGCGAGGCCTCCAGGGGCTCCCGTTAGCTATGTATTGGGCATATCGAGACTTCCCCGACGATGCCCTAGCAATTCTATCGTTTGTTCGACGCGCCCGTCGGCTTTGAACCCTTCTCAATAGGGTACAGTAGGGCGCTGCATTTGCAACCCGCTTGGGGATTTCTACTCAGATTTGGTCAGACTCGGTCTGACCATTTCCAAAGCGTTGTGACTAGACTCTTGGAGAGGAATGTCTGGGATTTTGGCTCTGTGATAGCCTGTTGAAGGGTGGCTGTGACCCATTCGGAGTTATGCAAAGACAAAGTGAAAAGAGAAAGCTTGGGAAGCATGTTGCCCGCAGGCTAAAAGGATACACGGGTTCACGCCTGCAATGAGATGTACCCCCATTTTTCTTCGTCCTTCTGTTGTGTAGGTTGTACTGAACTGCTTGGACGGCATATTCAGTTACCCACTGTGCTTGAGGAAGGTTCCCCCTTGGACGGTTGAGTGGTATTGGAGAGCCGATCGGGGATCGTGTTGGAATAGATAAACTGGCCACTTCCCTTGGGGATCTCTTGTCCACACGATGTGTGAGAGACTAGGGGCAATTTTATTTATCTCTCGTTTTGCTCTCCTTTTGCTACGATCACCCACCTCGGGGCCGCACCTCTCAACCTAAAGGGGAAGAGCTCTCCTTTTGCCACGACCGCCCCAAAGTTTTTTCGGTCGTGCCTCTCTTTTACCCTAGCTTTTGCCTAGGTCGCCCCAAAAAGGGGTTTTCGACCTAGCGGGCTCGATTCTTTTATCTCTCGAGTTTGCAAGGGCGAAGGGTTCGAAGGATTCAACCTCCAAATGCATTGTTTTCTGTCTCCGTCGAGGAGTTGTGTCTGCTGCTCCCCTTTTGTCAGGGTTTGTTGATTTCTCAGAATTGGCGGCGTCGGAGTTTTAAATCTCGGCGGTGCCTTGTTTTGTTCATTAGCAGGTTTTTCCTGCATCTTTTCTCTCTCTCTTCATTGGCGGGTTTTTCCCGCTTCTTTTCGCTCTGTTTTTTTTTTTTTCTTGCAGCTGGGGTTTGTTTTGTGCCCCGTGTCTTTGTTTGAAACTCCTCGACTTTGTATCGCCGATGCCACTTTGGTGTGCTTCGCCTCGTGGAGACTTGTCGTGTGTTGCTAGCCCTATTTTGTGAGGACCGGCTTTCTTGGAAGTTTGACTCCCGTGCACTCGAAAGTTGAACTTCATGTCATTTTCCCTTGCAATCTCTTCAGGTGAATTCCCCTATTGTCTAGAAGGAAAATACAAATTTGCCCTAGGGAATCAGTGGCCGGAGTTGTCTTGATGCTTGTTGTGGAGGAGGCCTGGACTTAACGCAAATGACCAGGAGCGTTCCAACGTCACTTGCTGGAGTGACCCACGATGGCGACCTCGGGGCGAACTTCAACCAGGGAGGCCCAGTGTACGTCGCTTGCCGAGGTTGTGTTGGCGCGAACTTCAACCGGGGATGCCCCAGTGTACGTCGCTTGGAAAAGCTTTTCGTGGGTGGATGATGTCCGAGGTGGTCTCGGTGCAAGCGTTGAACGCGAATGCCCCGGTCTTTTGTCATCGATGTGACTCATGGTGGGCGGTTTCTGCAACTGTCGCCCCTGGCCGTCTCATGTCGTCAATGTCAACTGAAATCGTTGCGTTGATGGCATAAGGCTCGCTCAGTTGTTTTTGTCTTTAGCTTTGTAGGGGGTATCTCCGTGCCGAGCCCCTTCCCTGTCAAAGTATAAGGGAGAAGGCTCGAGAGGAGTTCTCAGAAAGGCGTGAGCCTGTGCATCATTCTTCGCCTGTGACCGACGTGTCCCTGTAAAAGATGACAAAGAAGATAGTGTGTTAGGCGATTGTGCGGTGGAGTATGCGGTAAGAAATATGGGGTGGACCCATGGGAAAATCCCTTTTGTCTCGCACACGACCCATGGGGTGTCGCGTGTGGATGACATTTGTTTCCGGGAATGTAGTCATCATCACTCTGGAGTGGTTAGACCCTGACTGAGGTCACATAAGCATGTTTTCCCTAATTGCGAGTAGGCATGCGCAGCCGTCCTAGGGAAGGCTCGAGAAGCCGAGTCCCACGAGGACAGGTGAGTCGAGCAGGTCCAACAGAACTAATAGGGCGTCTTCGAGACTGTCCTAATGCTCCATTGAAGGATTTGTTCATGTCGGGAGCCCATTTGTGGGAATGCATTTGAATGAAAGCAACAAAGAGTTTAAAGAAAACTGCGCGTGTTGCCCCAGTGTTTAGTCGGCGACCACAACGGAGGTGGATGAGATCCATTCTTTGATCGGAGGCATGACCGTGCTGGTCTGCGATGGAGAGTTGGGTCATGCTCTGTTTGTGGAGCTGTCACTTTCTGTCTTTGTAGTGGAAAGATTAGACTTGCTCCTTGAAGTATCGCTTGGATGAATTTGTATCCAAGTCGATTTTGGATTTCAGATGAGCCTGAAAGCAGTAAATGCGAGGCGTCAAAACCTGAAAGCAGTAAATGCGGGGCCGAAGCCCAAAAGCAGTAAATGCTGGGCCGAGGCCCGAAAGCAGTAAATGCAGAACTGAGGTCCGATGCAGTAAATGCATGCTCGATAGGAAAATGCAAGAGATGTAAGAGCAAAGGTCAATGCTGAGGAATAGCGCAAGGCGCTGCAATGCAGTGACGCCGATTTGCTTGCGGTATTGCTCTATGGAGCAGGGATGGGGACTTAGTGTTGAAATCCCAAGGAGCTGGATGGATGGGAGACGTTTGTTGTCTCAATTGTGGTCGCTTAGTATTCAGGCTGTCTTCTTGTTGAGAATTTCCTGCAATGGGAAAAGAAAACAATGAAGAAGCATGAACCGTTCAGCATTTCAATGCAAGTGTGTAGGGAAGCGAACTGGCCTGGTAGGTGTCGTGCGAGCACACCGAGAGACATGCATTGATACGTTGAGCAGGCATGTATGAGTTGGTGTGAACATGCTTGGACATGTGTAAGGCGCGCTCGATCGCTGGTAGATGCGCTGGGTCACGCGGAGGGACGTGCGTCCGATCACGCAGTGACACTCTCTGTTAGGAAGAAGTTAGTGTTGGTTAACTTCGCCTGGGAAGGTTGATCGGCCCTCGGGCCACAGTTCGTCTTGCTGTGGAGGAAGGGTGAAGGCCGCGAGTGGCCTGCCCGCGAAAGTGGGCACGACTCGCCTATCGTGCGGGGTGGGTGGCCGGGCTGGACGGCCTCTGGTCATAGCACGTCTTGCCATGGAGAGGTGAAGACCGCAAGTGGTCTACCCGCGAAGGTCGACACAACTTGTCTATCGCGCGGAAATGCGTTGTAGCCGCAAGACAATAAATATATCAAATGTATGCAATGCGTGGGTTTTGAAAGCTAATGCTGTCGTTCGCATTGATTCAAAGAGTTTAAAATACAATGCAGTTTGGAAAATAAATCCTTAAGTCGATCTTCCATCTCGCTCGGGGCACAAGTGAACATTGCCACGGAAAACACCAATTCCAGGCGAAAGCTTAGTGGAGATATCTATCCTAAGATGGGTGGGGACCTCCATGGGTCCTCTTCTTGGACCTCTCCAAGGTAGCGTTCGCACGTGCCAACTCCTGATCACGTCTCTGTAACTCGGCGCGTGCTTGGGCGAGCTCCATTTGAAGCTGGCGCTGATCGATGAGTTGCTCATCTTTCTCAGCGACCTCCCAACGAAGGCGGTCCCTCTCAGACCCGAGGCTAGTGAGTTCCGCTTGGACGGCGATGCTCGAAGTTGAGGGTGCCCCATATGCTGTGCTATCCTCAAGTTGTGGAGAGTCGGTGGAATCTTCGTGTACTAACGAACTCCGTCGGTAGAAACGGAGGATGTACTCTTCCGTAGCCCGAAAATCCCGTTCATCCTGAGTAGGGTGTTCGGGAAAGTAAGGTAGCTCTGTGACCGCAGTGCGCCATGCGGATAGGACCTGTTGGATATCACTTTGGCAATCTACGGACGTCTGATCCTCCCGCCAAGTGTGTTCGAACCTAGTCCGTGCCATGTCCTCGGGGACTGTCTGTAGGCTACCAAACTGCCTCATTACTCGCAACGGGAAGTAAGTGGTGGACCCCGCATGGCTCAAAAGTGGGATTCCGTTAAAATCATGGCATCTAAGGGCCATGGGTCCGGGTGGCATCCACGCGGCACGCCACTTAAAGCCCTTGGGTGATATTTCACGAAAAATTTTGATCCACTCGGAAACCTTGCGTTCTTCCACGTGCACTAAAGGTAGTAACCAGAAAATGATCGACTCCGAGTGGTTGAAAAACAGAACTGGGGGCACGAGGCCAAAGAGGCTTGTGTGGCTCTGTAGCCAAATTTGCAAAAGGATTGGGGACCCCCTCAACCTTCGATCAGCTGTTCGCTGTCAGCACCCCATTTTGGCTCACCATTCCAAACAATGATATTAGCAATGACCCAAGCCACGACTTGAGCAGAATACAGAAAACGGCTCGGCAGAGCAAGAAATCACTATTCATCCTCAAGTTGGCAAAATTGAGCAAATGGCCCATGGACATGACAGAAGGACTCTAGGGGTCACCAAAGGGGAACAGAGCGACCAAAGAACTCAACAATGTCCAAAACCGGCGTTTTCAGTGTATTACACGGACGGCACTATTTTCCGATAGTTCGCTCGGTCATCGGAAGATAGTGAATATTGGACTCCAAAAATCCACACCAGTGCCAAATAGATGAAGAGTGTCCCCAAAGGCATTTTGCAAATCATCTGTTCTATACAGAACAACTTTCTGTATACAGACAACTTTTCAGTGGAAGTCCAAAAATGCCGGTTTCCTAGAGAAAAGTTAATTCCAAATATCAGACGCGGCCATGCCCCATCAGCACACAGAGTAGGAACAACGCTTCAGATTGTCTTTTGGAAGTCACACAGACACTTCAAATGACTTCCGAACGGCAAAACAAGCATACCCCTCTTCAGAAGAGCATAGCCGGAGAAGGGTCTGATGGAATTACGGCAAACGAAGTTCATACTGCATTGCCCAGAAAACTCTAGCAGACATTCACAATTGGGCAAAACAGACAGCAAAACCCTTCGCGGTTTCCCGAGTAACCTCCGAAGAGCGGAAATGACCATTTTCAGTGGAAATCCATATCCGGAGGTCCTCTTTGGGGAAATTTGACGCCGAATGCTTACGTTACACAATGCTAGCCTTCTTAAGGCTCAATGTGGAGTCGTCGGAATAATTCACACAACTCATCTAGATCTCTCAAACAGTGCTTTAGAGGTCTCAGATACACTCTTCAAGTCCTTGGAGGTCTAATCTTGACAAACAGAGATTACAGTAATCTCCGGAGTGCCCAAGCAACTCAGAAGTCATCTTGAGAAAACCAGTCTCGGCCTCCTAGGACGTCTCCGGCCCCACGTTAGCATTACCGGCTTAAGGGATGATTGTTCACGTGGTTTGACAACTTATGCCAAAATGACCAACATGAGATGCAGACACGGGATATGCTGTCAGAAGCGGACAACTTCGCCCCGATCACTTGCAATGGGCAAAATCGGCTCCCGAGCCCCACACACATCCGGGACATTTCTCAATAGAAAATGTCAATCTTGGGCTCATTAACTCCGTTTTCACGCGTATACAGACAATTCGACGTTCAATTCGAACCACGAACTTCGAATACGCGACCAATCGAGACCCGAGTCTTTTCCCGGTTTCTCCTCACAAGCCGTGGGACCCACGGGCTGCCCAAGGGCAACCGCCCTTTGCCCCAAACTTTTCGGCCTTTTCCCCTTTCCTCTCTTGCCCTCACCTAGCCCAAAATATCTTTGGTCTTCCAAGTCAACACTCAAGCCATTAACTCCACCTCCATTAATGCTTCTTGGCTCTTCCTCATCAAGATACTTGGATGACATTCATCCTCATCTCCATTAGGGCAACCGACCTTCATTAATGAGGCCCTTAATGGTGCTTTGTTTTGCTTAATTGCTCATTAGCTTCACATATATATTGCCTATTTGTGATTAAGCTAATGATTCATGAAGCACACCTCATCTTGCTAGTTTCTCCCTCTAGAAAATGCTCTCAACTCCTTAGGAACCAGCAGCAAGCAAAGAACTTCATGAAAATCAAGAATCAAGCCAAATAGCTTTGGAGTTTAGGTCGGGATCCATAGCGGGCACTATTCCGACTTATATCCAAAATTCTTCAAACTTCATAGACGACATGTTTCGGACCCAAGGATTCCATTTCTGAACCCAGTTTTTTAGTTTGGAGTCGTTTGCTTATCATTTTGGATCATTTCGGGTGAAGTTGGAGCTCTCGGGTGAACAGTGCCCGTCACCAGGCGTCACCGAGCGCAGCCAGGCGTCACCGAGCGCAGCCAGCATCCGCAGCCAGGCGTCACCCGCGTCCCGCCCGCGCCCGTCACCAGCGCACGCCGCGCCCGTCACCAGCGCACGCCGCGCCCGTCATCAGCGCACGCCCGCGCCCGTCACCAGCGCACGCGCCCGTCACCAGCGCACGTCCGTGCCCACTAGCTCCCGTCACCGTGCTCGACCGTGCCCGTGCACGTCCATCCTTGCACCCGAATACCCTTTTAAGGGTTCCACCGAGTCACCCGACTCTCAAACACTTCCCCGACTCTTTCCTCGTATTCCGAGGCTAGGTAAAACACTTCGACTTAGAGGAGTTAGGACTTTTTATATTTTTGCATGGCTATGGAGTATTATGGTGTTTTCATGCATGTTTCATTCACAAGATTTAATTTTTATGCAATTTTATGTTATATTATACACGTACACTATCTTAGGACTTGCTACCATGTCGGAAAGGGGCTTGGATCATCATAAAGAAGACTATCCCGACCCTATTATGGCACATTAAGTCTCGGCCAATTCTCTAAAGGAGAGGGTTGAGATTTAAATTGCTCTTTTCGGGTTAAGATCGGTCTCCTTAGCCTATTCAAGTTAATTTCCGAGTTTGTTTATCATTATTGCATGCATGAAGCCGGTGTTATGTTATCCTTTTCCTTAATTAACACGTTTGTGAATGTTTGTATGTTTGAATGAGCTAAACAAATCGTGATAACGCCGGCTTTTGTTAAAAAAGGGTGCTATTTATCACGGTCGATGTTTGAGCATGCGAGAAATAATTAAACCACGATTAGGAAATCGTTCGTGACTCGGATAGAGCCATGAGAACCTTCGGCCACCCTTCACAAGATGAAGCCGAGGGCTTCTTGGCCTTCCTTGAGTCAAGAATGAATTCCTTATCTCAAGTTTAATTTGTTGATCGGATGATGTGAAGTTTTACTTCAATGTCTTTACGATTCCCATATTAAAATATCATGTAAAGACTCTTTTAAACAAAGCATGCATGGATTCGAGTATCGATGACTCATTCGGGTCCATTTGGTTATGAGGATAGTTTCGGTCATTAGACCAAATTATCCTCGATCCTTATGGAATCGTCTTGGTCGTCGAGTCGCGAATCGTTTTCACAATTAATGCATTCGGCACAACCCTTAAGCATTAATGCCACAAACTGGTTAATCGGGACGCTCACACGATTAAACTCACTTCACACTGATAAAGTTTACCCGAATTGGACATTAACTGATAACTCGCGTCGACGAGTCGTCAAAGGATGTTGGTGCCCTTTTTAAACTTATCAATTTCAAAACCCGAAACGCGCGGTCCGATGTAGCATGGACGTCTAAAAAGGGCTTTTGTGTCTCAACTTGAGTTTTCACTTGATTCCAGGTAACTCATGTCAAGATACAGAAGATCTTTCTGGATCACTTCCGGACAGATCAACCGATTCTTTGGCTTTTTCAGGGTTCTTGCACAACCCTGGATGATCCAGGGAATCGGTCGACACCGGCTACAGGCCGAGGTGGCCCGCACTGTGATGTTTCCCCTTTTTTCTGAAAACAATTTTCAAATAAAGGGCAAAATCGTCTTTTCACAATCCAGCGACATCCTTAGGGTTAGCATAACAGAAACACTACAGTACGGGATAAGAACGGGCTACCTGTTCAGGTGCAGGTTCATCTGCATAGCCTTTTCTTATCTAACTGATGAGTTTCTGCTATCCTAACATAGACTCGGGTAACTAGAACAGTTGATCCTTGTCAGAAAACCTGTGAAATGTTGATTAACCTTTCACTCGACCTAACCAAACACTAGATAATGGTTAGGAGGAATTCTAGATTCCAAATCTAGAGTCAAAACACGAGTTTGGTTAATTCAGTGGTAATTCAGTGTCACAATACAGAACAACTGTAAAAGCGATTCACACACCTGAGATTTGACTCTCTTTGTCAAGTTCTCAAAACAAAGCCGAATGCTGAAACATTGGCATATGTTTGATTGTTTAGCATATGGCATTTGCTTGCAAAAACACCCCTGGGTTAATAATCTGTTAATTCACGTAAACAAGACAATAACAAACACTTTGTCTGTTATTAACCTGTTGCTTGTTATCTTTCTGCACCTGTTTGCCATGCGGGTCGGGCCTGACCCCTAGGCCGAATAATATTAGGGTTCAACGCCCTAATCATCGAGCACAGGGTCCAACACCCTAATCAACACTCACAGGGTCCAACGCCCTATTCAGTGAGAGCGTTCATTGAATTTCAGTTCTTCGGTCTTTTCCCTAAACTCACGGTGAGTTAGAGTGGAATAATAACCGAACGCGAAACGACTGGAATTCGACCCTTTTGCAATTTGTATTTATTGTTTTTGAGAGCATTGTAAGGATTCTATTTGGTGCATTTATTCTGTAAGAATTCCAGTCGGTGAGCGAACGGTCCGAGAGTCGAATTAATCGAATCGGTCTAATGCTTGCCCAGACACAAGTGAATCCAAGATATCGCGGTTCTGGTTCACGCAGGGATTCAACCTCCATGGTTCGATGAACTGTAATGCAAGATTGTGAACCAATTCCCCGACATATAGATTTACTTCTTTCCCGGCTTCTCAACCGACATCGTTTGGTTCATCGAATATCCGGTGTCAAAACGTGCGAGCCGAGTGCAGCTTAATTCACGCGGTAAATAATAAAACATGCAAGCCTAGCAAACCAGAGTACCGAAAGGGCGTGCGGGATATAGGCCCGCACGTAACATGAACCCCCGAACACGGATTTTCCGGTTCCGCACAGATCAATGCCTTAACAACAAACTAGGTGTTCCATACCCCTAGACCCAGGGTAACTTATCCGCCCTCGACCTTCGGGTCGTAAAATGATAAGTGGCGACTCCTTCTCTCACGCGTGTCCGACGCGCGTCCCCGCGGGAAGGTGGACGTTCCGACCAAGCCGCGCGATCCAAAAGCGCGCGATGCGGGCCCCGACGAGAGTCCACATTCGGGTCCGTACAGCTTGGCGACTCCACTGGGGACATACTTAGTGGGTTCAGGCTCGATCCCGTTTGTTTGCTTGCATGTTCATTTACCGCTTTCTGCAATTTTCCGCTTATCTACTTTATGCACCTTTACTTTCCGCACTTGCATTGCATCATACTAGTGGATTTAGGTACCTCGCCTGAAATCCCACGGGCGCCAATTTAGGAAGCTAGGTTAGTCAGAGGTTCCGAGTAAGGGAACGGATCGAGTCGGCTCCGCCACCGAACCGGCCCCCAAAGATCCTCGCTCGATTTCAAGGAATTGACACCCTTGAATCGAGGGCCCCCATCCCTAGTTAGTGGTTTTCCCAGTAGAGCACTGAAACCATGCATAAACAGGGACCGTCATGCTGGGCCAAAAATAACCTTCACGCCGCCTACCGACCCAAAAGTTGAGTCTTTGAGTCGGCTCGTAGTTTTCTTTTTTAGGCGAGCCTTTTGTTGTTTTCACTAAGAGAGTGTTGTATAATGTAAAGAACTCGTGCTATAATTTATTTTCTGTACCTGCATGCATATTTCCAAAACAAACTAGGACATTACATCAGTTTGTTTATAAACATTAAACCAATATCTTATCCATTTAGGTAAGAATGGATCGCCCGCGTCCCTGTCCTAGGCTGGATGTCATCATCACACCGTCAGCGGACATTACTCGCCTTTGGAACATATTCCGCCCAGTAGACCGCGCATTCCTCCGGCTCTTCATAGGAGACCTACCATTGCTCGCCGATTCTCCCATTGATTGGACCCTACTCAGAACTGCCATTAGTTTTTGGGATACTCAGCGAGCCGTTTTCAGCTTCCATGGGACAGAGTTAGCACCTACAGTAGAGGAATATGCGACGCTTCTTCAGCTGTCTACACCGGTTCATGACATCGTGGTGCCCAACCCGTTTGCCACGATACAGAAAAGACTAGCCGTCCTTTTAGGTCTCCGCAACGAAGAAGTTTATTGCGAGCTTCAGTATGGAGGGGAGCACAGCATTAGGACCACATGGCTCATAGACTTCATACAGACCAGTGCTTTGAATGCCACAGGAGAGTCTTATCAGCGCGACGCTTGTCACGGATTTCTTTTACTCATCTTCGGAACCATGCTATTCCCGTACTCGTCGAACCTCACAGACGGGGCACTTGCTCAAGTCATCCTCCAAGTGGTAGGAGGCCATAGTTATGTGGAAGCCGTTTTGGCTGAGACCATTCGGTCTCTTGACTATGTACGAGAGAATCGACGGGGCAGGATGAGAGGATCTCCACATTTGCTTCAGATTTGGCTTCTCGCACACCTCAGGCCGTTCGGCTTATCTCATCCTTTTTCATGTATCACCGACGAGCGATCACTCATCGCTCGCTTACTTCATGTGTTTCGACCTTCCGACCGTAACTACACCGACTGGATGCAGTTTATGGAGGAGCTCACCCCAGCACAGTTTTTATGGACTACACGTTGGAATCCTGGCGGTCCCATGATCATGGGATGTCCTTCGATTATAGGACTTCCCTTAATCAGTCATTTGGGGAGCACACTTATCTTTCCATCCCGAGTCATCAGACAACTCGGCGGGCTACAAGATATGCCTATAGAAGCAGATCGCACTTCACACTGCTTCAGATGGTCAAACACCACAATTTCACTCCCGGATAGGATTCTACGAGTTAGAGAGGTCCGACGCTTATGGAGCACGCGCATCGTCCAGCAATTGTACTTTCCAGAACATCCCACTGACGAGGAGCGAGCTTTTGCAGCTACAGCAGCGTATGTGATGCAGTTCCATCCATATGGATTCGCACCTGTTCGTCGACTACGCATGCCACGGATACTGCCAACATCGCACGCAGACATTTCGGATGCAGAGAGCTCAAGTCAAGGAGTCGCACGCACAGAGCTGCAGGTTATTAGGGCAGAACGAGATCGTCTTCGCTGTGAGCTAGTGGATATTCGCGCAGAACTCACTGATCACAGAGAGCTTCAGAGCGAGTTGGTTCAAACTCGTGCACGCGTAGCCGGCCAAGACAGGGAGATAGCGCGTTTGAACGCTACGCTGGATCTAGCGCAGGCAAGAGCGCGCAGGATCTCCCACCCTTGAGCTCATTTACTGAGCGTTTTTGCCTGTACAGAATTCGCGTAGCGCTCACTCAGCTACGGGTCGTAACAGTTGGCGGTTTAATGTTTATGTTTCCTTTTGAACAGACTGCCTTTGTAAATTATGAAACGCGAATCAAGCTGATGTAATGGCATTAGTGTTTTTAAACTCATACATCTCATGCATTTATATACTGTCATTTACATCTAGAAGATGGTTAACACATAACAATTGCACTTATACACTTACACATATATAGGTATTAACAACTGGCGTCGCATCGATACCCTACTCGGGCACGCGGAAAAATGGCTGAAGAGCAACAACCTGTTATCTCGGAGCGAGACGCGCCACCGATGCCTGCACAGTCCATCCCGGAAGATACACGTGTGATATCATCTCCAGCACCTACAACGTATTCCGGTGCTATTCCAACGCACTTCCCTTCTCCTGCACAAGTGTCACCCAATGTTGTCGATCCCGTGCGCTTTGCCGCACTTGAAGGGATCGTTAATCAGTTGGCTGCCAATATGAACACCAATATGACAGAGCTCATGGCAATGCTTCGGGATCAAAACCGAGCTTCCTCAAGCCATACTCCGTCTCCTGAACGCAGGACAACTGTTCATCGGAATCCGATTGACCCTCCTATTTATGTGACTGATAGCGAAGATATGTCTTTTCCAGCAACGACATATGTGCCGACAATCACTCCAGTCAGTGATCCTATGCCACCACCACCGGCTCCGACATCAGTGCCATTTCCACCCGCGGCGTTCCTATCAACAGATCCCGCAATGATCACTTTGCCGCCGCTCACCATACCTACTCAATCCCCCATTTACACCGTTCCACCACCGACGGTTCCTCCAGTCGCGATCACACAAGTCCCTGCTCCCACTATGGAACCTTTTTCATTCCAAGCTCCACAAACCCAAATGAGCTTCTCCTACCAAACTCCACCGCCTCTAAATATTCCTCCCACTGAGCCTGGCACACCTACTCATGCCGCACCTGCAATTCTACCGACGAACATTCCTCCTGAAAATGAACAGGAGAAAAGAATGAAGAGAATGGAGGAAACCATTCGAACCCTCCAAGCAGGCACGTCCCGTCATGACTTCAGCGACAGTGACTGGAATCTCTTTCCAGGCATGTTGTTACCCCCTAAGATCAAAATTCCAGATTTCAAGAGGTACGACGGGACCAAAGACCCTCGGCATCATCTCCGTCACTACCATAGCAAAATGCTTCCGTATTGGGATTATGAGGAATTTGTCGTCCAGACTTTCCAAGACAGTCTTACGGGATCAGCGCTAGATTGGTTTATGACCCTGAAAGCCGGCGACATCTCTACATGGACAGATCTCTCTCAGAAATTCCTCGACCAATACCGATTCTGT
This sequence comes from Punica granatum, assembly GCF_007655135.1. Taxonomy (NCBI): domain Eukaryota; kingdom Viridiplantae; phylum Streptophyta; class Magnoliopsida; order Myrtales; family Lythraceae; genus Punica; species Punica granatum. The sequence goes on from NC_045131.1 coordinate 20,844,245, forward strand.
GCAGAGACACCTCCTACTCTTCTTGATCTTAGCATGGCAGAGATGAAAGAAAGTCAAACTTTCGAAGCATACGCAACGGAATGGAGGGGAAAAGCGGCAAAGCATATACCTCCAATCACTGAGCGTCAGCAAGTTCAACTGTTTCATTCTACGCTCAGAGGCGCGTATTATTCACATCTCCTGGCTCATACTTCCTCTTTCTCAGACCTGATTGAGGCAGGAAAGAAGTTGGATATGGGAGTTAAGTTAGGAAGAATTGAAGATCCGGCAAGGAATAAAGACAGAGAGACACCGAAGAAACAAACTGCCGGAACATCCAGAAGAGGCAAAAACGCGACTATCGGCATCGTCAATCCTGGACATCAAGCTCCACACCCAATGTCGGTGGACTACGCCCCTGCATTACCGATTTCTCAGCCATATGCGCATCCCGTGCAGTATATGCAACCTCATCAAACGCCGCAAGCTTACTTCTCAACCCCGCCCACTGTTATCCAGTCGCAACCTCCGCAACCGTACCCTTCTGTTCAAGTTCAACCAGTTAGACCCCCGACTTCGAGGCCTCCTCAGCCGGCTCAACGTGTCCCAGCTCCTAGAACTCAACAAGACAATACTGCTCAACCGCGTTCACGCAAGCAATACACCAATTTGCCGGCTCCTCCCTCTTACATATTCAGACAGCTCCTTGCAGGCGACAAGATCAAAACGGAAGCACCAAATCCTCGTTTCGATCCGTCCATGCAGAACCAGAATCTTCGATGCGAATTTCATCGGGGTGCTCCTGGTCATACCCTGGACACTTGTTGGAGACTCCGGGATAAAATTCAGGAGATGATTGATGCAAGACAAATCTCCTTTAATGAGGTGAAGCCGCCAAATGTCCGTGCAAATCCTCTTCCGGATCATGGATCAGGTGCAGGACCTTCTGTGAACATGATTAGCATTGCTGCTATTGAGGAGGAAGAAGATGCGCGAAAGCCCTCAATTCCATTTGCTATTAACTATGCTCCAGTAGAACTCGCATTCGCTCCCGCCCCGTTCGTTATAGAAGTTCCTGCAAAGGAGCCTTATCACGATAGTCGAGTTCCCTGGACATACGAGAGCGAGGTTGCCAGTGCAGAATTGAAGATGAGCACGATGGGAATCACGCGTTCGGGACGAGTATATCAGGGTCCAGAGCATATTGACAAAGGAAAGGCTCTTGCTACTGAATCCTCAATCGCTCCAAAAGCCGTGTCATTCTCTACAAAGAAGGTCACCGATCAAGAAGCCGAAGACTTCATGAAGGTGATCAAAGCAAGCGAGTACAAAGTGATCGAGCAAATGAGCAAGTCACCAGCTCATATATCATTGCTCGCATTGCTTTTGAACTCCGAACCTCATCGGAACGCTTTGCTGAAAGTTCTCACCGCGGCACAAGTCCCGAAAGATACTGCACCGAATAGAATTGAGGAGACGGTGAATTCTATTTTCTCAAATCAGATTTCCTTTTCGGAAGACGAAATTCCCACGGAAGGACAAGCACATTTGCGGGCGTTGCACATAGTTTGCAAGTGCAACAACCACATCGTTGGTCGAGTCATGATCGACAACGGCTCTGCTCTTAACGTTTGCCCCGTCTCCACGTTGAAACAGATGAACGTGGACATGAGTCACATTCGTGCAAGCAAGACCACCGTTCGAGCCTTTGACGGCTCTAAGAGAGTGGTGAACGGTGAAATTGATCTCCTAATCGAGGTGGGTCCTTGCTCATTCTCTATTACCTTCCAGATCTTGGAAATACCCAATGCTTTTAGTCTCCTACTTGGAAGACCATGGATTCACGCCGCCGGCGCCGTTCCTTCATCATTGCACCAGAAGTTAAAATTCTTTGCCGAAGGCAAACTCATCACTGTCAACGGCGAGGAAGATTACGCGGTCTATAAAGAAACGGCCATCCCTTATATCAGCATTGGAGAAGATCAGAATCTCCCTTTCCATTCTTTTGACATGATCTCCGTAATTCGAGACTACGGAGAGGTTAGTCCATCGCGAACTGATCGCATGATTGGAAAGGTTCTCTTGAAGAACAATTATGTCCCTGGAACTGGACTCGGGGCACGCGCACAGGGAATCCTTCGACCAATCGAAATGGAGGAATACCGCAATAGGAGGGGACTCGGCTTTCGCCCTTCCTGCCATGAGGTCACACAAGCCCGTCGCGGAAAACATCTACACCACCTTGCTGCACATTATGGGAAGCTCTATAGGGGCATGCCATTTCCACCACTCTCACAGTTTTTTGCAGCACCACCACAAATCATGGGAGACACCTCAGAGAACCCAATCACTGAAACAGATGACTTCTCTTCGGATGCGGTTGAAGCGTTTTTGGCTTTGCCAGCCATACATGCCGTCATTGAGGAGACATCTTCTAAGGTTCATATCCGTCCTGCACAGGAGGATGAGGAGCTTACCAACTGGACTTCAATCCCGCTCTACTCGGCCATAGTTGCCGATGTGTAAGACGGTCTTTATACATAATGCTACCTGCATGTCGGCAATGCCATAAGCCACATGACAGAAGAGGGGTTTTTGTTATGGCTTGTTAATAGAATCCCTGCATGTTTTTGATTTCCTGTCCCTAAATTCTCTCTTGCACTCGCTTCTAACATCTTTAATTTCTAAGACAATTCACTTTCATGTCCAGGCTCCAATCGAATCCAAATCATGGATATAACGATTCGGATTCACTCGAAACACATCTCGGAAAGTCCCTACCCATATACTTCGGGGAAGGACTTGACGAGGATGGTCGCGTGCCCGAGATAGAAGAGAGTTTGCATCGTCTCGAAAACCACCAACTCACTTCCGTTGAGCCAACCGAAGACATCAACGTAGGCAATGCAGACGAACCACGCACCCTTAGAATCGGAATAGGACTCGACTCTGCACAGAGGACCCGAATGATCGACTTCTTGACAGAGTACCAGGAGGTCTTCGCTTGGTCCTACGCCGATATGCCAGGCCTAGACCCCTCAATCGTAAAGCATTTCCTCCCACTCGATACTGAAAGATTCCCACCCAAACGCCAACACTTGCGACGTCAAAGAGCTGACCTTCTCTTACGCATTAAGGAAGAAGTCATCAAGCAAGTAGACGCGGGATTCCTGGAGGTATGCAATTACTCTGAATGGGTAGCGAACATTGTTCCAGTGGAAAAGAAAAATGGGAAAGTCAGAGTCTGCATCGACTACCGAGATCTCAATAGGGCTAGCCCAAAGGATAATTTTCCGCTGCCACACATCGATGTCTTGGTGGACAATACAGCACGCCACTCACAATTCTCCTTCATGGACGGTTTCTCTGGATACAATCAGATTCAGATGGCCGAAGAAGACAAAGTCAAGACCACATTCATCACGATGTGGGGTACATTTTGCTACAAGGTCATGCCTTTCGGTCTCAAAAATGCCGGGGCAACCTATCAACGAGCAATGGTCACTCTCTTTCATGACATGATGCATAAAGAGATCGAGGTCTATGTAGACGACATGATCGCGAAGTCCAAAGAAGGAGAAGATCATTTGGTTAACCTCAAACGATTGTTCGACCGCCTCAAGAAATACAAACTCCGACTTAACCCAACAAAATGCACATTTGGCGTCAAGTCAGGGAAATTGTTAGGGTTTATAGTCAGTGAGGAAGGCATCAAGGTCGACCCTGACAAAGTTAAAGCGATCATGGAATTGCCCCCTCCATCGACAGTGCGCGAAGTGAGGAGCTTCTTAGGACGGCTGAATTACATCGCGCGTTTCATCGCAAATTTGACAGACAAGTGCCAACCACTCTTCCGTTTGCTTCGCAAGAATGCAGCGGTCGAATGGGATGATGAGTGTCAGAAAGCTTTTGATACCATCAAGGCATATTTAAGTCAGCCGCCGGTGTTAGTTCCACCTTCACCTGATCGTCCTCTCATTTTGTACTTGACGGTGCGCCGACAATCCATCGGATGCATGTTAGGACAAAAGGACGAGTCCTCTCACGCAGAGCGAGCCATTTATTATTTGAGCAAAAAGTTCACTGAAGGGGAGTCCAACTACCCTGAGATAGAGAAAATGTGTTGCGCACTTGTGTGGGTCATGCAGAGACTCCGGCAATACACTCTCTACCATACTGTTCGCCTGCTGTCGAAGACAGATCCTTTGAAATATCTGCTTAGTACTCCGTCCTCCATGAGGAACATAGCAAAATGGCGTTGCCAACTGACGGAGTACGACATCGAATATGTGTCGCGCACATCAGTCAAGGGCCAAGCGATAGCAGATCATTTAGCAGAATTCCCGATTGTCGATGACACACCGATCGACTCTGATTTCCCCGACGAAAAAATCCTCCAAATGAGTGGTGAGGAGGAAACCACCAGATGGAAGATGTACTTCGATGGTGCAGTTAATTCCACCGGATCAGGGATTGGCGCAGTGCTGATATCCCCGGAAGGGCGCCATTTTCCTGTTGCAGCGAAGATTGATTTCCCCTGCACCAACAACATAGCCGAATATGAGGCATGTATCCTCGGCTTGCAGGCGGCAATCGACCTCAAAGTCAAGGAGCTTGAAGTGTTTGGAGATTCCATGCTCACAATCTTTCAGACACTCAAACAATGGAAGACGAAAGATCCAAAACTGGTGCCATATCATGAGTACCTTGAAGACTTGACAGAAAACTTCAAGGACATCTCATTTACATACACACCACGCATGAAGAACCAGTTCGCTGATGCACTCGCAACACTCGCTTCCATGGTTAGCATTACAAAAGAGAATCTCATCGAGCCCCTCGAATTTGAGATTGCTCAGGGTCCTGCCCATTGCGATGTAATCGACGCTATCGACGGCAAGCCGTGGTACGCAGACATTAAACACTTGCTACAAACGGGTCAGTTCCCAGCATTCACCGATCGACATGACCGGAGGACTCTTCGGCGCATTGCAGCAAATTTCTTCCTGAGCGGTGAAATCCTTTACCGCCGTTCTTTCGATGCCACACTGCTTCGGTGTGTTGATGAGAATGAGGCACAACGCCTCATGGAAGAAGTGCACGAGGGAAATTGCGGACCTCATATGAACGGGCTCATGCTAGCAAAGAAGCTCATGCGACTTGGGTACTTCTGGTCCACCATGGAGACTGACTGCGTCAAACATGTCAGGCACTGTCACTTGTGTCAAGTTTACGCAAATCAGATCAGAGCACCACCCAATGAGCTGCATCCAATGGCTGCTCCGTGGCCCTTTTCAATGTGGGGCATGGACGTGATTGGTCCTATTAACCCCAAAGCATCCAATGGGCACTTGTACATATTGGTAGCTATCGACTACTTCACCAAATGGATCGAAGCTATCACTCTTGCATCAGTCACTGCAAAGACCGTGGCACGCTTCCTCAGACGTGACATCATTGCACGTTACGGGGTCCCTGCGACACTTGTCACAGACAACGCCAAGAATTTGAACAATAAGCTCATCGATGAGCTCTGTGCACAGTTCAAGATTCTACACCGCAACTCCTCTCCGTATCGTCCACAAATGAACGGTGCAGTAGAGGCAGCAAACAAGAACATAAAGAAGATCATCGAAAAGATGACAGTTAATTACAGAGACTGGCACGAGATGCTCCCATTCGCACTCTTGGCGTATCGGACTTCTATCCGCTCGTCCACTGGATCAACCCCATACTCTTTGGTCTACGGCATGGAAGCAGTTCTTCCAATCGAAGTAGAGATTCCCTCTATGAGGATCCTTGCCGAGTCCAAGCTCAAGGAAGCAGAGTGGGCAAAGCAACGCTACGAACAGCTCAATCTCATTGATGAGAAGCGGCTAACAGCACTTTGCCACGGTCAGTGCTATCAGCAAAGAATGGCCCGAGCTTTTAACAAGAAAGTTCGTCCCCGCGAGTTCAGCCCCGGCGACCTCGTCCTGCGAAAGGTTCTGCATATTGCCCCTGATTCCAGGGGCAAATTCGCTTACAAATACGACGGTCCCTTCATTGTTAAAGAAGTCTTTGACGGTGGGGCAATCATTCTCAATGATATGGATGGGAACGAGAATGCTCTTCCGGTCAATGCTGATACACTCAAGAAATACTATCCATGATAGTGTTTCTCTCATTCCACGTGGATGTTTTCCTCAAATGCACATTTACATTTCTTTACTTTCTTCGCATGTACAATCTCCCAGCATTTTCATTTCCGCTTATTAATACACTCCCCGCTTCTGCCTTTTTCCCTTTCTCTGAACTTGTCCTGAGAGAAAAATAGTAAATCTCCCGCTAGGTTGAAAACCTCTTTGAGGCGGCCTAGGCAAAAATTAGGGAATGAGGGGCACGGTTTAAAATCCCGAAAAAGGGGAATCGTGGCAAAAGGAGAGTACAAAGCGAAATCCTCGCTAGAGTGAAAACCCGAAAAGGCGCTCTAGGCAAAAGTTAGAGGAACCGAGAGGTATGACCAAATCCAATTGGGACGGTCATAGCAAAAGGTGAGCTCTAAATGAGAAAAGAGTCTAAAAGAATACCCCGCTAGGTCGTCACGCATCTTGCGACCTAGGCAAAAGTTAGGGGCCTTCGGCAGCTCGACTATGAAGTAACAACTACACTCAGTGTGAAGCGACAACAAGTAGTAGTTTGGCAGTCTCCGATGCAAGCAAACTCTCTTTGACTCTCACAGCACAAGACACGTTTCGACATGCAGTCGAATCGTCGTATCCTTGATATGGAGGATCCCAAAATCCCTCCATTTTCCTTAATGCAAATTCTACGGGTCAAGCCCATTCTGTAAATATAAGCCTTTTGTCGAGTCACAATCTAGTGGGAGACGACCACCCCTTTAAATGGTCATCATGTTCAAATCCCCAAAGCATTATTATTCAGACTTCTTGATACATCTTCATTATGGCTATAGAGTAGGATTGACAACCACTATTAGCCCTTTTGATTCTAGTTGCAGGAAGCAGGATTTGAACCCCGAAAAGAGTTTCTTTTTGACGAATGCATGTCTGTCTTATGCCAAAGGCTACAGTCTAAATCCGAAGAGAGACCTTCAGGACAACACTCCAGGCACTCAGTTACATCGCAATCAGTTGGCGAGCAATGAAACGTCCCACCACAGCATTGATTGCGACATGGACGAAATCAACGAGGGAAGGAACACAATGATTCCTTCCACACCTCACACCACTCCCCAGTGTTTGCATTTACTTCTCACACATTTATTTCTGCAATGCACTTTCATTAGCGTGCACCCTCTCAGGACTGCAGTGCACATTTATTTCCGCAATGCACTTTCATTAGCGTGCACCCTCTCAGGACTGCAGTGCACATTTATTTCCGCAATGCACTTTCATTAGCGTGCACCCTCTCAGGACCGCAGTGCACATTTATTTCCGCAATGCATTTTCATTAGCGTGCACCCTCTCAGGACTGCAGTGCACATTTATTTCCGCAATGCACTTTCATTAGCGTGCACCCTCTCAGGACGCAGTGCACATTTATTTCCGCAATGCATTTTCATTAGCGTGCACCCTCTCAGGACTGCAGTGCACATTTATTTCCGCAATGCATTTTCATTAGCGTGCACCCTCTCAGGACTGCAGTGCACATTTATTTCCGCAATGCACTTTCATTAGCGTGCACCCTCTCAGGACTGCAGTGCACATTTATTTCCGCAATGCACTTTCATTAGCGTGCACCCTCTCAGGACTGCAGTGCACATTTATTTCCGCAATGCATTTTCATTAGCGTGCACCCTCTCAGGACCGCAGTGCACATTTATTTCCGCAATGCATTTTCATTAGCGTGCACCCTCTCAGGATTGCAGTGCACATCGCAAGTCCACCGGGTAGGCGCCTTTGAACCATGCAGTTCATTCGGTATGCGCCCCGTGCATATTGCAAACTCGCCGAGCAAGCGCTCGTGCATCTCGCAAGTCCACCGGGTAGGCGCCTTTGAACCATGCAGTTCATTCGGTATGCGCCCCGTGCATATTGCAAACCCTTCGGGTCAGTCCCGACTACTTTTCCTGCATTGGGGTCAGTCCCCTTCGGGTCAGTCCCGACTACTTTTCCTGCATTGGGGTCAGTCCCCTTCGGGTCAGTCCCGACTACTTTTCCTGCATTGGGGTCAGTCCCCTTCGGGTCAGTCCCGATTACTTTTCGTGCATATTGCAAACCCCTTCGGGTCAGTCCCGATTACTTTTCTTGCATTGGGGTCAATCCCCGTCGGGTCAGTCCCGACTTTAATTGCCTGTTTCAGCTTTGTTCCGAACTCTACATGTTATTGTGCACATCTCACCATATTCCCTCTTATTAGGTACAACATCCTACATATCCAAAACAAAAAGGAGAGGGCCATATAGGAAATTCCATTTTGATCATTGCTATCAAACTGGGGTGCTTTTGAAATCTTTGATTGCATCCTCTACTCGAGCAAGCAGTCAAAGAGGGGCAAGCTGTCAGCACCCCATTTTGGCTCACCATTCCAAACAATGATATTAGCAATGACCCAAGCCACGACTTGAGCAGAATACAGAAAACGGCTCGGCAGAGCAAGAAATCACTATTCATCCTCAAGTTGGCAAAATTGAGCAAATGGCCCATGGACATGACAGAAGGACTCTAGGGGTCACCAAAGGGGAACAGAGCGACCAAAGAACTCAACAATGTCCAAAACCGGCGTTTTCAGTGTATTACACGGACGGCACTATTTTCCGATAGTTCGCTCGGTCATCGGAAGATAGTGAATATTGGACTCCAAAAATCCACACCAGTGCCAAATAGATGAAGAGTGTCCCCAAAGGCATTTTGCAAATCATCTGTTCTATACAGAACAACTTTCTGTATACAGACAACTTTTCAGTGGAAGTCCAAAAATGCCGGTTTCCTAGAGAAAAGTTAATTCCAAATATCAGACGCGGCCATGCCCCATCAGCACACAGAGTAGGAACAACGCTTCAGATTGTCTTTTGGAAGTCACACAGACACTTCAAATGACTTCCGAACGGCAAAACAAGCATACCCCTCTTCAGAAGAGCATAGCCGGAGAAGGGTCTGATGGAATTACGGCAAACGAAGTTCATACTGCATTGCCCAGAAAACTCTAGCAGACATTCACAATTGGGCAAAACAGACAGCAAAACCCTTCGCGGTTTCCCGAGTAACCTCCGAAGAGCGGAAATGACCATTTTCAGTGGAAATCCATATCCGGAGGTCCTCTTTGGGGAAATTTGACGCCGAATGCTTACGTTACACAATGCTAGCCTTCTTAAGGCTCAATGTGGAGTCGTCGGAATAATTCACACAACTCATCTAGATCTCTCAAACAGTGCTTTAGAGGTCTCAGATACACTCTTCAAGTCCTTGGAGGTCTAATCTTGACAAACAGAGATTACAGTAATCTCCGGAGTGCCCAAGCAACTCAGAAGTCATCTTGAGAAAACCAGTCTCGGCCTCCTAGGACGTCTCCGGCCCCACGTTAGCATTACCGGCTTAAGGGATGATTGTTCACGTGGTTTGACAACTTATGCCAAAATGACCAACATGAGATGCAGACACGGGATATGCTGTCAGAAGCGGACAACTTCGCCCCGATCACTTGCAATGGGCAAAATCGGCTCCCGAGCCCCACACACATCCGGGACATTTCTCAATAGAAAATGTCAATCTTGGGCTCATTAACTCCGTTTTCACGCGTATACAGACAATTCGACGTTCAATTCGAACCACGAACTTCGAATACGCGACCAATCGAGACCCGAGTCTTTTCCCGGTTTCTCCTCACAAGCCGTGGGACCCACGGGCTGCCCAAGGGCAACCGCCCTTTGCCCCAAACTTTTCGGCCTTTTCCCCTTTCCTCTCTTGCCCTCACCTAGCCCAAAATATCTTTGGTCTTCCAAGTCAACACTCAAGCCATTAACTCCACCTCCATTAATGCTTCTTGGCTCTTCCTCATCAAGATACTTGGATGACATTCATCCTCATCTCCATTAGGGCAACCGACCTTCATTAATGAGGCCCTTAATGGTGCTTTGTTTTGCTTAATTGCTCATTAGCTTCACATATATATTGCCTATTTGTGATTAAGCTAATCATTCATGAAGCACACCTCATCTTGCTAGTTTCTCCCTCTAGAAAATGCTCTCAACTCCTTAGGAACCAGCAGCAAGCAAAGAACTTCATGAAAATCAAGAATCAAGCCAAATAGCTTTGGAGTTTAGGTCGGGATCCATAGCGGGCACTATTCCGACTTATATCCAAAATTCTTCAAACTTCATAGACGACATGTTTCGGACCCAAGGATTCCATTTCTGAACCCAGTTTTTTAGTTTGGAGTCGTTTGCTTATCATTTTGGATCATTTCGGGTGAAGTTGGAGCTCTCGGGTGAACAGTGCCCGTCACCAGGCGTCACCGAGCGCAGCCAGGCGTCACCGAGCGCAGCCAGCATCCGCAGCCAGGCGTCACCCGCGCACGCCCGCGCCCGTCACCAGCGCACGCCGCGCCCGTCACCAGCGCACGCCGCGCCCGTCATCAGCGCACGCCCGCGCCCGTCACCAGCGCACGCCCGCGCCCGTCACCAGCGCACGTCCGTGCCCACTAGCTCCCGTCACCGTGCTCGACCGTGCCCGTGCACGTCCATCCTTGCACCCGAATACCCTTTTAAGGGTTCCACCGAGTCACCCGACTCTCAAACACTTCCCCGACTCTTTCCTCGTATTCCGAGGCTAGGTAAAACACTCTCGACTTAGAGGAGTTAGGACTTTTTATTTTTTGCATGGCTATGGAGTATTATGGTGTTTTCATGCATGTTTCATTCACAAGATTTAATTTTTATGCAATTTTATGTTATATTATACACGTACACTATCTTAGGACTTGCTACCATGTCGGAAAGGGGCTTGGATCATCATAAAGAAGACTATCCCGACCCTATTATGGCACATTAAGTCTCGGCCAATTCTCTAAAGGAGAGGGTTGAGATTTAAATTGCTCTTTTCGGGTTAAGATCGGTCTCCTTAGCCTATTCAAGTTAATTTCCGAGTTTGTTTATCATTATTGCATGCATGAAGCCGGTGTTATGTTATCCTTTTCCTTAATTAACACGTTTGTGAATGTTTGTATGTTTGAATGAGCTAAACAAATCGTGATAACGCCGGCTTTTGTTAAAAAAGGGTGCTATTTATCACGGTCGATGTTTGAGCATGCGAGAAATAATTAAACCACGATTAGGAAATCGTTCGTGACTCGGATAGAGCCATGAGAACCTTCGGCCACCCTTCACAAGATGAAGCCGAGGGCTTCTTGGCCTTCCTTGAGTCAAGAATGAATTCCTTATCTCAAGTTTAATTTGTTGATCGGATGATGTGAAGTTTTACTTCAATGTCTTTACGATTCCCATATTAAAATATCATGTAAAGACTCTTTTAAACAAAGCATGCATGGATTCGAGTATCGATGACTCATTCGGGTCCATTTGGTTATGAGGATAGTTTCGGTCATTAGACCAAATTATCCTCGATCCTTATGGAATCGTCTTGGTCGTCGAGTCGCGAATCGTTTTCACAATTAATGCATTCGGCACAACCCTTAAGCATTAATGCCACAAACTGGTTAATCGGGACGCTCACACGATTAAACTCACTTCACACTGATAAAGTTTACCCGAATTGGACATTAACTGATAACTCGCGTCGACGAGTCGTCAAAGGATGTTGGTGCCCTTTTTAAACTTATCAATTTCAAAACCCGAAACGCGCGGTCCGATGTAGCATGGACGTCTAAAAAGGGCTTTTGTGTCTCAACTTGAGTTTTCACTTGATTCCAGGTAACTCATGTCAAGATACAGAAGATCTTTCTGGATCACTTCCGGACAGATCAACCGATTCTTTGGCTTTTTCAGGGTTCTTGCACAACCCTGGATGATCCAGGGAATCGGTCGACACCGGCTACAGGCCGAGGTGGCCCGCACTGTGATGTTTCCCCTTTTTTCTGAAAACAATTTTCAAATAAAGGGCAAAATCGTCTTTTCACAATCCAGCGACATCCTTAGGGTTAGCATAACAGAAACACTACAGTACGGGATAAGAACGGGCTACCTGTTCAGGTGCAGGTTCATCTGCATAGCCTTTTCTTATCTAACTGATGAGTTTCTGCTATCCTAACATAGACTCGGGTAACTAGAACAGTTGATCCTTGTCAGAAAACCTGTGAAATGTTGATTAACCTTTCACTCGACCTAACCAAACACTAGATAATGGTTAGGAGGAATTCTAGATTCCAAATCTAGAGTCAAAACACGAGTTTGGTTAATTCAGTGGTAATTCAGTGTCACAATACAGAACAACTGTAAAAGCGATTCACACACCTGAGATTTGACTCTCTTTGTCAAGTTCTCAAAACAAAGCCGAATGCTGAAACATTGGCATATGTTTGATTGTTTAGCATATGGCATTTGCTTGCAAAAACACCCCTGGGTTAATAATCTGTTAATTCACGTAAACAAGACAATAACAAACACTTTGTCTGTTATTAACCTGTTGCTTGTTATCTTTCTGCACCTGTTTGCCATGCGGGTCGGGCCTGACCCCTAGGCCGAATAATATTAGGGTTCAACGCCCTAATCATCGAGCACAGGGTCCAACACCCTAATCAACACTCACAGGGTCCAACGCCCTATTCAGTGAGAGCGTTCATTGAATTTCAGTTCTTCGGTCTTTTCCCTAAACTCGGTGAGTTAGAGTGGAATAATAACCGAACGCGAAACGACTGGAATTCGACCCTTTTGCAATTTGTATTTATTGTTTTTGAGAGCATTGTAAGGATTCTATTTGGTGCATTTTATTCTGTAAGAATTCCAGTCGGTGAGCGAACGGTCCGAGAGTCGAATTAATCGAATCGGTCTAATGCTTGCCCAGACACAAGTGAATCCAAGATATCGCGGTTCTGGTTCACGCAGGGATTCAACATCCATGGTTCGATGAACTGTAATGCAAGATTGTGAACCAATTCCCTGACACACAGATTTACTTCTCTCTTGGCTTCTCAACCGACATCGTTTAATTCATCGAGTTTACGGTGTCAAAACGTGCGAGCTGAGCGCAACTTAATCCACGCGGTAAATAATAAAACATGCAAGCCTAGCAAACCAGAGTACCGAAAGGGCGTGCGGGATATAGGCCCGCACGTAACATGAACCCCCGAACACGGACTTTCCGGTTCCGCACAGACCAATGCCTTAACAACAAACTAGGTGTTCCATACCCCTAGACCCAGGGTAACTTATCCGCCCTCGACCTTCGGGTCGTAAAATGATAAGTGGCGACTCCTTCTCTCACGCGTGTCCGACGCGCGTCCCCGCGGGAAGGTGGACGTTCCGACCAAGCCGCGCGATCCAAAAGCGCGCGATGCGGGCCCCGACGAGAGTCCACATTCGGGTCCGTACAGCTTGGCGACTCCGCTGGGGACATACTTAGTGGGTTCAGGCTCGATCCCGTTTGTTTGCTTGCATGTTCATTTACCGCTTTCTACAATTTTCCGCTTATCTACTTTATGCACCTTTACTTTCCGCACTTGCATTGCATCATACTAGTGGATTTAGGTACCTCGCCTGAAATCCCACGGGCGCCAATTTAGGAAGCTAGGTTAGTCAGAGGTTCCGAGTAAGGGAACGGATCGAGTCGGCTCCGCCACCGAACCGGCCCCCAAAGATCCTCGCTCGATTTCAAGGAATTGACACCCTTGAATCGAGGGCCCCCATCCCTAGTTAGTGGTTTTCCCAGTAGAGCACTGAAACCATGCATAAACAGGGACCGTCATGCTGGGCCAAAAATAACCTTCACGCCGCCTACCGACCCAAAAGTTGAGTCTTTGAGTCGGCTCGTAGTTTTCTTTTTTAGGCGAGCCTTTTGTTGTTTTCACTAAGAGAGTGTTGTATAATGTAAAGAACTCGTGCTATAATTTATTTTCTGTACCTGCATGCATATTTCCAAAACAAACTAGGACATTACATCAGTTTGTTTATAAACATTAAACCAATATCTTATCCATTTAGGTAAGAATGGATCGCCCGCGTCCCTGTCCTAGGCTGGAGTCATCATCACACCGTCAGCGGACATTACTCGCCTTTGGAACATATTCCGCCCAGTAGACCGCGCATTCCTCCGGCTCTTCATAGGAGACCTACCATTGCTCGCCGATTCTCCCATTGATTGGACCCTACTCAGAACTGCCATTAGTTTTTGGGATACTCAGCGAGCCGTTTTCAGCTTCCATGGGACAGAGTTAGCACCTACAGTAGAGGAATATGCGACGCTTCTTCAGCTGTCTACACCGGTTCATGACATCGTGGTGCCCAACCCGTTTGCCACGATACAGAAAAGACTAGCCGTCCTTTTAGGTCTCCGCAACGAAGAAGTTTATTGCGAGCTTCAGTATGGAGGGGAGCACAGCATTAGGACCACATGGCTCATAGACTTCATACAGACCAGTGCTTTGAATGCCACAGGAGAGTCTTATCAGCGCGACGCTTGTCACGGATTTCTTTTACTCATCTTCGGAACCATGCTATTCCCGTACTCGTCGAACCTCACAGACGGGGCACTTGCTCAAGTCATCCTCCAAGTGGTAGGAGGCCATAGTTATGTGGAAGCCGTTTTGGCTGAGACCATTCGGTCTCTTGACTATGTACGAGAGAATCGACGGGGCAGGATGAGAGGATCTCCACATTTGCTTCAGATTTGGCTTCTCGCACACCTCAGGCCGTTCGGCTTATCTCATCCTTTTTCATGTATCACCGACGAGCGATCACTCATCGCTCGCTTACTTCATGTGTTTCGACCTTCCGACCGTAACTACACCGACTGGATGCAGTTTATGGAGGAGCTCACCCCAGCACAGTTTTTATGGACTACACGTTGGAATCCTGGCGGTCCCATGATCATGGGATGTCCTTCGATTATAGGACTTCCCTTAATCAGTCATTTGGGGAGCACACTTATCTTTCCATCCCGAGTCATCAGACAACTCGGCGGGCTACAAGATATGCCTATAGAAGCAGATCGCACTTCACACTGCTTCAGATGGTCAAACACCACAATTTCACTCCCGGATAGGATTCTACGAGTTAGAGAGGTCCGACGCTTATGGAGCACGCGCATCGTCCAGCAATTGTACTTTCCAGAACATCCCACTGACGAGGAGCGAGCTTTTGCAGCTACAGCAGCGTATGTGATGCAGTTCCATCCATATGGATTCGCACCTGTTCGTCGACTACGCATGCCACGGATACTGCCAACATCGCACGCAGACATTTCGGATGCAGAGAGCTCAAGTCAAGGAGTCGCACGCACAGAGCTGCAGGTTATTAGGGCAGAACGAGATCGTCTTCGCTGTGAGCTAGTGGATATTCGCGCAGAACTCACTGATCACAGAGAGCTTCAGAGCGAGTTGGTTCAAACTCGTGCACGCGTAGCCGGCCAAGACAGGGAGATAGCGCGTTTGAACGCTACGCTGGATCTAGCGCAGGCAAGAGCGCGCAGGATCTCCCACCCTTGAGCTCATTTACTGAGCGTTTTTGCCTGTACAGAATTCGCGTAGCGCTCACTCAGCTACGGGTCGTAACAGTTGGCGGTTTAATGTTTATGTTTCCTTTTGAACAGACTGCCTTTGTAAATTATGAAACGCGAATCAAGCTGATGTAATGGCATTAGTGTTTTTAAACTCATACATCTCATGCATTTATATACTGTCATTTACATCTAGAAGATGGTTAACACATAACAATTGCACTTATACACTTACACATATATAGGTATTAACAACTGGCGTCGCATCGATACCCTACTCGGGCACGCGGAAAAATGGCTGAAGAGCAACAACCTGTTATCTCGGAGCGAGACGCGCCACCGATGCCTGCACAGTCCATCCGGAAGATACACGTGTGATATCATCTCCAGCACCTACAACGTATTCCGGTGCTATTCCAACGCACTTCCCTTCTCCTGCACAAGTGTCACCCAATGTTGTCGATCCCGTGCGCTTTGCCGCACTTGAAGGGATCGTTAATCAGTTGGCTGCCAATATGAACACCAATATGACAGAGCTCATGGCAATGCTTCGGGATCAAAACCGAGCTTCCTCAAGCCATACTCCGTCTCCTGAACGCAGGACAACTGTTCATCGGAATCCGATTGACCCTCCTATTTATGTGACTGATAGCGAAGATATGTCTTTTCCAGCAACGACATATGTGCCGACAATCACTCCAGTCAGTGATCCTATGCCACCACCACCGGCTCCGACATCAGTGCCATTTCCACCCGCGGCGTTCCTATCAACAGATCCCGCAATGATCACTTTGCCGCCGCTCACCATACCTACTCAATCCCCCATTTACACCGTTCCACCACCGACGGTTCCTCCAGTCGCGATCACACAAGTCCCTGCTCCCACTATGGAACCTTTTTCATTCCAAGCTCCACAAACCCAAATGAGCTTCTCCTACCAAACTCCACCGCCTCTAAATATTCCTCCCACTGAGCCTGGCACACCTACTCATGCCGCACCTGCAATTCTACCGACGAACATTCCTCCTGAAAATGAACAGGAGAAAAGAATGAAGAGAATGGAGGAAACCATTCGAACCCTCCAAGCAGGCACGTCCCGTCATGACTTCAGCGACAGTGACTGGAATCTCTTTCCAGGCATGTTGTTACCCCCTAAGATCAAAATTCCAGATTTCAAGAGGTACGACGGGACCAAAGACCCTCGGCATCATCTCCGTCACTACCATAGCAAAATGCTTCCGTATTGGGATTATGAGGAATTTGTCGTCCAGACTTTCCAAGACAGTCTTACGGGATCAGCGCTAGATTGGTTTATGACCCTGAAAGCCGGCGACATCTCTACATGGACAGATCTCTCTCAGAAATTCCTCGACCAATACCGATTCTGTGCAGAGACACCTCCTACTCTTCTTGATCTTAGCATGGCAGAGATGAAAGAAAGTCAAACTTTCGAAGCATACGCAACGGAATGGAGGGGAAAAGCGGCAAAGCATATACCTCCAATCACTGAGCGTCAGCAAGTTCAACTGTTTCATTCTACGCTCAGAGGCGCGTATTATTCACATCTCCTGGCTCATACTTCCTCTTTCTCAGACCTGATTGAGGCAGGAAAGAAGTTGGATATGGGAGTTAAGTTAGGAAGAATTGAAGATCCGGCAAGGAATAAAGACAGAGAGACACCGAAGAAACAAACTGCCGGAACATCCAGAAGAGGCAAAAACGCGACTATCGGCATCGTCAATCCTGGACATCAAGCTCCACACCCAATGTCGGTGGACTACGCCCCTGCATTACCGATTTCTCAGCCATATGCGCATCCCGTGCAGTATATGCAACCTCATCAAACGCCGCAAGCTTACTTCTCAACCCCGCCCACTGTTATCCAGTCGCAACCTCCGCAACCGTACCCTTCTGTTCAAGTTCAACCAGTTAGACCCCCGACTTCGAGGCCTCCTCAGCCGGCTCAACGTGTCCCAGCTCCTAGAACTCAACAAGACAATACTGCTCAACCGCGTTCACGCAAGCAATACACCAATTTGCCGGCTCCTCCCTCTTACATATTCAGACAGCTCCTTGCAGGCGACAAGATCAAAACGGAAGCACCAAATCCTCGTTTCGATCCGTCCATGCAGAACCAGAATCTTCGATGCGAATTTCATCGGGGTGCTCCTGGTCATACCCTGGACACTTGTTGGAGACTCCGGGATAAAATTCAGGAGATGATTGATGCAAGACAAATCTCCTTTAATGAGGTGAAGCCGCCAAATGTCCGTGCAAATCCTCTTCCGGATCATGGATCAGGTGCAGGACCTTCTGTGAACATGATTAGCATTGCTGCTATTGAGGAGGAAGAAGATGCGCGAAAGCCCTCAATTCCATTTGCTATTAACTATGCTCCAGTAGAACTCGCATTCGCTCCCGCCCCGTTCGTTATAGAAGTTCCTGCAAAGGAGCCTTATCACGATAGTCGAGTTCCCGGGACATACGAGAGCGAGGTTGCCAGTGCAGAATTGAAGATGAGCACGATGGGAATCACGCGTTCGGGACGAGTATATCAGGGTCCAGAGCATATTGACAAAGGAAAGGCTCTTGCTACTGAATCCTCAATCGCTCCAAAAGCCGTGTCATTCTCTACAAAGAAGGTCACCGATCAAGAAGCCGAAGACTTCATGAAGGTGATCAAAGCAAGCGAGTACAAAGTGATCGAGCAAATGAGCAAGTCACCAGCTCATATATCATTGCTCGCATTGCTTTTGAACTCCGAACCTCATCGGAACGCTTTGCTGAAAGTTCTCACCGCGGCACAAGTCCCGAAAGATACTGCACCGAATAGAATTGAGGAGACGGTGAATTCTATTTTCTCAAATCAGATTTCCTTTTCGGAAGACGAAATTCCCACGGAAGGACAAGCACATTTGCGGGCGTTGCACATAGTTTGCAAGTGCAACAACCACATCGTTGGTCGAGTCATGATCGACAACGGCTCTGCTCTTAACGTTTGCCCCGTCTCCACGTTGAAACAGATGAACGTGGACATGAGTCACATTCGTGCAAGCAAGACCACCGTTCGAGCCTTTGACGGCTCTAAGAGAGTGGTGAACGGTGAAATTGATCTCCTAATCGAGGTGGGTCCTTGCTCATTCTCTATTACCTTCCAGATCTTGGAAATACCCAATGCTTTTAGTCTCCTACTTGGAAGACCATGGATTCACGCCGCCGGCGCCGTTCCTTCATCATTGCACCAGAAGTTAAAATTCTTTGCCGAAGGCAAACTCATCACTGTCAACGGCGAGGAAGATTACGCGGTCTATAAAGAAACGGCCATCCCTTATATCAGCATTGGAGAAGATCAGAATCTCCCTTTCCATTCTTTTGACATGATCTCCGTAATTCGAGACTACGGAGAGGTTAGTCCATCGCGAACTGATCGCATGATTGGAAAGGTTCTCTTGAAGAACAATTATGTCCCTGGAACTGGACTCGGGGCACGCGCACAGGGAATTCTTCGACCAATCGAAATGGAGGAATACCGCAATAGGAGGGGACTCGGCTTTCGCCCTTCCTGCCATGAGGTCACACAAGCCCGTCGCGGAAAACATCTACACCACCTTGCTGCACATTATGGGAAGCTCTATAGGGGCATGCCATTTCCACCACTCTCACAGTTTTTTGCAGCACCACCACAAATCATGGGAGACACCTCAGAGAACCCAATCACTGAAACAGATGACTTCTCTTCGGATGCGGTTGAAGCGTTTTTAGCTTTGCCAGCCATACATGCCGTCATTGAGGAGACATCTTCTAAGGTTCATATCCGTCCTGCACAGGAGGATGAGGAGCTTACCAACTGGACTTCAATCCCGCTCTACTCGGCCATAGTTGCCGATGTGTAAGACGGTCTTTATACATAATGCTACCTGCATGTCGGCAATGCCATAAGCCACATGACAGAAGAGGGGTTTTTGTTATGGCTTGTTAATAGAATCCCTGCATGTTTTTGATTTCCTGTCCCTAAATTCTCTCTTGCACTCGCTTCTAACATCTTTAATTTCTAAGACAATTCACTTTCATGTCCAGGCTCCAATCGAATCCAAATCATGGATATAACGATTCGGATTCACTCGAAACACATCTCGGAAAGTCCCTACCCATATACTTCGGGGAAGGACTTGACGAGGATGGTCGCGTGCCCGAGATAGAAGAGAGTTTGCATCGTCTCGAAAACCACCAACTCACTTCCGTTGAGCCAACCGAAGACATCAACGTAGGCAATGCAGGCGAACCACGCACCCTTAGAATCGGAATAGGACTCGACTCTGCACAGAGGACCCGAATGATCAACTTCTTGACAGAGTACCAGGAGGTCTTCGCTTGGTCCTACGCCGATATGCCAGGCCTAGACCCCTCAATCGTAAAGCATTTCCTCCCACTCGATACTGAAAGATTCCCACCCAAACGCCAACACTTGCGACGTCAAAGAGCTGACCTTCTCTTACGCATTAAGGAAGAAGTCATCAAGCAAGTAGACGCGGGATTCCTGGAGGTATGCAATTACTCTGAATGGGTAGCGAACATTGTTCTAGTGGAAAAGAAAAATGGGAAAGTCAGAGTCTGCATCGACTACCGAGATCTCAATAGGGCTAGCCCAAAGGATAATTTTCCGCTGCCACACATCGATGTCTTGGTGGACAATACAGCACGCCACTCACAATTCTCCTTCATGGACGGTTTCTCTGGATACAATCAGATTCAGATGGCCGAAGAAGACAAAGTCAAGACCACATTCATCACGATGTGGGGTACATTTTGCTACAAGGTCATGCCTTTCGGTCTCAAAAATGCCGGGGCAACCTATCAACGAGCAATGGTCACTCTCTTTCATGACATGATGCATAAAGAGATCGAGGTCTATGTAGACGACATGATCGCGAAGTCCAAAGAAGGAGAAGATCATTTGGTTAACCTCAAACGATTGTTCGACCGCCTCAAGAAATACAAACTCCGACTTAACCCAACAAAATGCACATTTGGCGTCAAGTCAGGGAAATTGTTAGGGTTTATAGTCAGTGAGGAAGGCATCAAGGTCGACCCTGACAAAGTTAAAGCGATCATGGAATTGCCCCCTCCATCGACAGTGCGCGAAGTGAGGAGCTTCTTAGGACGGCTGAATTACATCGCGCGTTTCATCGCAAATTTGACAGACAAGTGCCAACCACTCTTCCGTTTGCTTCGCAAGAATGCAGCGGTCGAATGGGATGATGAGTGTCAGAAAGCTTTTGATACCATCAAGGCATATTTAAGTCAGCCGCCGGTGTTAGTTCCACCTTCACCTGATCGTCCTCTCATTTTGTACTTGACGGTGCGCCGACAATCCATCGGATGCATGTTAGGACAAAAGGACGAGTCCTCTCACGCAGAGCGAGCCATTTATTATTTGAGCAAAAAGTTCACTGAAGGGGAGTCCAACTACCCTGAGATAGAGAAAATGTGTTGCGCACTTGTGTGGGTCATGCAGAGACTCCGGCAATACACTCTCTACCATACTGTTCGCCTGCTGTCGAAGACAGATCCTTTGAAATATCTGCTTAGTACTCCGTCCTCCATGAGGAACATAGCAAAATGGCGTTGCCAACTGACGGAGTACGACATCGAATATGTGTCGCGCACATCAGTCAAGGGCCAAGCGATAGCAAATCATTTAGCAGAATTCCCGATTGTCGATGACACACCGATCGACTCTGATTTCCCCGACGAAAAAATCCTCCAAATGAGTGGTGAGGAGGAAACCACCAGATGGAAGATGTACTTCGATGGTGCAGTTAATTCCACCGGATCAGGGATTGGCGCAGTGCTGATATCCCCGGAAGGGCGCCATTTTCCTGTTGCAGCGAAGATTGATTTCCCCTGCACCAACAACATAGCCGAATATGTGATAAGGGCATATTATACTCATATTTTATTGTGCAATTCATGTTAAATTATTATTAATTTTATAGAAATTATAAGAAGTCGGTGCTTAATTATGTGTAATTTGATATTGTAGGTCTTTGAGGACTTAGATGGAATTACGAGCAATATTGAGGAGTTTTGCGCAATTTGGAGCCAGCATATATCTTTCGGAAATCTTTTTTTTGTTGTGGATATAAATACTCCTCATAACAAAATTAGGAAACCCTAGGGGGGGAGCCATCTTTCACCATTCTTTTAACCTAGAGAGTTTTTGGAGAGGGTCTTGTCTGGAGCCGTCACCTGGATCAATTGATTTGAAGCGAAGAATTGTGGAAGAGATAATTCCTTAAAGGAATTGTTGGGTTTTTGTTTTAGGATTCAATATCTTGAGTTTACTGCTGAATATGAATTCTATTGCAATGACTCCTTGGAATTATAATTGTGTTTTCAATTCCATGATATTCTAAGCTTCTTTTGTGGGAATATGATGAAACCCTAGGTAGCTAATATGATGATTGTCGCCATGTTATAGGATTAATAGATGTGTTGATGATTCATGATTGCAATTCCTATAATTTCAATTTTAATTCTTAATTGGTTATAATTGTTAGAAACACTATTGATACGGGAGTTGATATAGTGTTTGTTAGGAATTCTTGATTAGACTAATTAGTTAAATGCGATAGCTGCGTTAATTAGTTTAATTAGAGATTATCCAGGGATTAATGCAATGTTTCTAATTAGTTATTCGCTAAGACATTAGGGATAATTAATTTAGGGCATTAGACAATCATAGCACTGGAAGGTGTATGATTATAATTTAGAGTCCACTATTAATTAGAGATGCGGGAGCTGATTGATTAATTAGAGGTTTAAGACTTTAATTTTAAAGGCTTGATAAACTCACTTGAATAATCACATAGCTATCAGTCTATATAACATGATGGCAATCTGATTAGTGAAACTAGGGTGGATTCTGTTTTTCCCACTTTCAATTGATATATTTTCGTACAATTCTCTTTCTGCTCTTTGTGACGATTTAGGTTGATTAGTAGTTAATTAGTTAATTCTCTTAATTTGATTGCTTAGATAATAATAGAATCTAATATAGGTTTAGTACTTAATTAATCCTTGTGGGATCGACACTCTATTCATCACTATATTACTTGATCTGACCCAGTACACTTGCTGGTAGAATTTGAGCTTATTTTTATATATATTTGCAAAGGGATCAAGTTTTTGGCGCCGTTGCCGGGGATTAACTTAATATTAGACCACCTTAAGTTCTATTGTTAATTTAGGCGCACTTTACTGTGTGTTTATTTCTTGTTCTCTTTGCAGGTATTCTATGCGCAGGAGTAGAAGTGCTGAACTTCTACCATTAGATCCTGAGATAGAGCGCACCTTGCATCGGTTGAGAAGAGAGAACAGAAGAAGGGAAGAATTGCAGGTAGTTGAGATGGCAGATGATGACATCAACCGCCAAATACAGGGTGCTGCCAGAGCACTTCGAGACTATGCAGTACCTACTATTATGGGTTCTGCGATCAGAAGGCCCACTATTCCAGCTAATAACTTTGAACTGAAGCCAGCACTCATCCAGATGGTTCAATCAAATCAGTTTGGAGGATATCCCAACGAGAGTCCTGATGAGCATATTGCAGGATTCCTCCAATACTGTAACACGGTAAAGATGAATAATGTCACTGATGATGTTATTAGATTACAGCTTTTTCCTTTCTCGCTTAGGGATAAAGCGAGAGCCTGGTTCAATTCACTGCCACAAGAGTCCATCACCACCTGGGCCGACCTTTCATCTAAGTTTCTCAGGAGATTTTTCCCACCAGCTAGGACTGCAAGATTGAGGAACGAAATCACTAACTTCACCAAGTTCAATGGTGAATCACTTTATGAGGCATGGGAGAGATTCAAGGAGGCAATCAGAAAGTGCCCACATCACGGATTGCCAGATAATCTCCTAATTGAGGTCTTCTATCTTAGCCTGGATGATACATTGAGGTCTCTAGTAGATGCTGCAGCAGGAGGCGCACTGATGGGTAAGAATTATGATGAAGCAAGTGCTTTGATAGAAGAGATGGCCTCCAGTGCACATAATTGGCAGAATGAAAGAAGTAAATCAAGAGTGGCATCAGTCAATGACATGGACACTATTGCTAATTTGACAACCCAGATTTCAGCTCTCACTACCCAGGTAAGTAAACTCACCTCAGCACATTCTTTTAATACTAATCAGGTTGCTTTTTGTGAGTTGTGTTCAGGACCACATTCGACTCTTGAATGCATGTCTGGAAATCCCTCGGCTTCACCCAATGGAGAGCAAGTGAACTTTGTCAACAACTTCCAACGGAGTAATCAAGGGCCTTATTCGAACACTTACAATCCCGGGTGGCGTAATCATCCTAATTTCTCATGGAGGAATGAGAATAATGCACTTAAACCGCCACCTGGATTCCAAAAGCAAGGCCCTGCTCAGAATGCTCCACCTCAGCAAAGTCAGTCGAGAATGGAAGAGCTCATGTTGAGCTATATGCAAAAGACTGACACCATGCTACAGAATCAACAAGCCACTATTCGAAACCTAGAGGGTCAGATTAGTCAGATTTCTCAGCAATTGAGTAATAGACCATCAGGGTCTTTACCCAGCAACACTGAAGAGAACCCCAAGGGTGTCAATGCTATAATGCTGAGGAGTGGCAAGGAATTGGAAATAGTCAATAGAAAAGCTCAAACTCAGGAGGAGAGTCCGGAGAAAGACAAAGGTAAGCAAAAGGTGGAGGAACCAAGGCAGAAGTCACTAGGGGTGAAACCGTATGTTCCTCCTGTCCCTTTTCCAGGAAGATTGAAGCAACAACAGTTGGACGCCCAATTTGCTAAATTCCTAGATGTTTTTAAAAAGCTGCAAATCAACATTCCATTTGCAGAAGCACTCCAGCAGATGCCTTCATATGCTAGATTCATGAAGGATCTGCTCACTAAAAAGAGGAAGTTTGATGGGAGTGAGCCTGTGATGCTTACAGGAGAGTGTTCTATGATTCTCCAAAAGGACTTGCCTAACTTACCACGCAAACAAAGAGATCAGGGGAGTTTCACTGTTCCTTGTACTATAGGGAATTTTCATTTTGAGAACGTTCTTATCGATTCAGGTGCAAGTATAAATTTAATGCCTCTGTCTATTTTCAGGAAACTTGGACTTGGAGAATGCAAGAAAACTCATATTACCTTGCAACTTGCTGACAGGAGTATCAAATATCCAAAGGGTATTGTTGAGAATGTCCTGGTGAAGGTAGACAAATTCATATTTCCAGTCGACTTCATAGTCTTGGAGATGGAGGAGGACAGAGAGGTGCCCATGATCCTTGGCAGACCGTTCCTTGCGACAGGTAAAGCATTAATAGATGTGGAACAAGGTAAGCTCACTTTAAGAGTTATGAATGAACAAATAACTTTTAATGTTTATGACGCCATAAAGAAATTTGATGATGGCAAATCATGTTACACCATTGATATTATTGATGAGCTTATCTCTGAGTCTGTGGAGGAGAAAGCAGGTGTGGATACAATGGAATCAGTCCTTAGGGATCTGGACGATTGGAGTGATGATGATGAGCATGAGGAAGAATCTGTGGAGAAGGTATCAGAAATCAAGGCTCGCTACTATGAGGAGCTGGGCACTAGTGCGACAAAACCAGTATCATCTTTGACACAGTCCCCGGTGCTAGAACTTAAACCATTGCCTAGCCATTTAAAATATGCCTATCTTGGAATAGATGATACTTTGCCAATAATTATCTCTTCTTCCTTGACAGGTGATCAGGAGCAACAGCTCCTAAGCGTGCTGAGAGAGCACAAGGAGGCAATAGGATGGACTATTGCAGATATCAAAGGGATCAGCCCTTTGATTTGCACTCACAGGATAATGTTGGAAGCTGAGTGCAAACCCATAGTGCAACCACAGAGGCGACTTAACCCAACTCTCAAAGAGGTAGTGAAGAAAGAAGTGCTTAAACTGTTGGATGCAGGTATTATCTATCCTATCTCAGATAGTAAATGGGTTAGTCCTGTTCAAGTAGTGCCCAAAAAGGGTGGTATGACTGTGGTTAAAAATGAGGTCAATAAATTAATCCCGACTCGTACTGTGACTGGGTGGAGAGTTTGTATAGATTACAGGAAACTAAATGATGCTACCCGTAAAGACCATTTCCCCCTCCCCTTCATTGATCAGATGCTAGAAAAACTTGCAGGGCATGATTATTATTGTTTTCTAGATGGTTATTCTGGTTACAATCAGATTCATATAGCACCCGAGGACTAGGAGAAAACCACATTTACTTGTCCTTATGGCACTTTTGCCTTTAGGAGAATGCCTTTCGGTCTCTGTAATGCACCTGCCACTTTCCAGAGGTGCATGATGTCTATATTTTCTGACATGTTAGAGAATTTTATTGAAATATTTATGGATGATTTCTCTGTTTTTGGGAAGTCATTTGAATCTTGTCTGACAAATTTAGGCTGTGTGCTTAAAAGATGTAAGGAGACTAATCTGCTTCTGAACTGGGAGAAATGTCATTTTATGGTAAGAGAGGGTATAGTCTTAGGTCACAAGGTGTCAAAGAAAGGGATTGAAGTTGATCGAGCAAAAGTGGAGATAATAGAGAAGTTGCCACCACCCACTTCAACAAAAGGAGTAAGGAGCTTCTTAGGACATGCTGGCTTCTACAGGAGATTTATCAAGGACTTTTCTAAAATCTCTAGACCTCTTTGTAATTTACTTGAAAAAGATTCTGCTTTTGTTTTTAATGACAATTGTTTGCAGGCATTCAATTTATTGAAGGAGAAACTCACTTCTGCACCAGTGATCGTTGCACCTAATTGGGAGCTTCCGTTTGAGCTGATGTGTGATGCCAGCGACTATGCTGTAGGAGCAGTACTTGGGCAAAGGAGAGGTAAGGTATTTCATGCAATATACTATGCTAGTAGAACTTTAAATGAGGCCCAAAAGAACTATGCCACAACTGAAAAGGAGCTTTTAGCAGTCATATTTGCATGTGACAAGTTTCGGCCTTATCTGATAGGTTCTAAGATCATAGTATACACAGACCATGCTGCCCTGAAATATTTGTTTGCCAAAGCTGATGCTAAACCTAGGCTAAATCGTTGGATTCTACTGCTACAAGAATTTGACCTGGAAATTAGAGACACAAAGGGAACTGAAAATGTAGTGGCTGATCACTTATCCCGTTTGGAATCTGATTGTTTAGATTCACCCATTAATGAAAAGTTCCCTGATGAACAATTGCATGTAGCAGAAATCCAAGGATTACCTTGGTATGCTGATATAGTGAATTACATGGTTAGCAACATCACACCATATGGTTTGTCATCTCAACAGAAAAAGAAATTTTTGCATGATGTGAAATACTATTTTTGGGATGAACCATATCTGTTTAAATATTGTGCTGACCAAGTAATTAGACGCTGTGTGCCTGAAACTGAACAACTTAGCATAATACAACACTGTCATTCTAAGGAAGCAGGAGGCCACTTTGGTGTGGAAAGAACTGCAACTAAGATCTTATCTTGTGGATTTTATTGGCCTAGAGTATTTCATGATTGCAGGAATTACATTATGTCTTGTGCTCCATGCCAAAGAACTGGCAATATTTCTAGGAGACATGAAGTACCACAAAATAGCATTCTTGTAATTGAGCTTTTTGATGTGTGGGGAATAGACTTTATGGGTCCTTTTCCCTCTTCTTTTTCAAATAAATATATTCTTGTGGCTGTTGATTATGTTTCAAAATGGGTAGAAGTAGTTGCTCTACAAAGTAATGATGCCAGAGTTGTAATCAGATTTTTGAAAAAGAACATCTTTTCAAGATTTGGGGTACCTAGAGCCATTATAAGTGATGGGGGATCACATTTTTGCAATCGGCAATTTGAAAAATTATTATCAAAATATGGAGTTACTCATAAAATTGCCACCCCTTATCATCCACAGACTTGTGGACAGGTTGAGGTGTCCAATAGGGAAATAAAGCGTATCTTAGAGAAAACAGTCAA
This sequence comes from Punica granatum, assembly GCF_007655135.1. Taxonomy (NCBI): domain Eukaryota; kingdom Viridiplantae; phylum Streptophyta; class Magnoliopsida; order Myrtales; family Lythraceae; genus Punica; species Punica granatum. The sequence continues at coordinate 20,871,862 of NC_045131.1, forward strand.
TGCATCTAGGAAAGATTGGTCTTTAAAACTTGATGATGCATTGTGGGCTTACAGGACAGCTTTCAAAACCCCCATAGGAATGTCCCCATACAAGATTGTTTATGGTAAATCATGTCACCTACCAGTAGAGCTTGAGCACAAAGCATATTGGGCCATAAAATACCTTAACTTTGATTTACAAGCTGCAGGTGAAAAGAGATTGCTCCAATTGAATCAGATGGCTGAGATGAGAGAGGAAGCATATGAAAATGCTAGGATATACAAGGAGCGAGCCAAGCGATGGCATGATAGGAACATCCTAAAGCGAGAGTTTTTGCCTGGTCAGAAAGTCCTATTATACAACTCTCGCTTGAAGTTGTTCCCAGGTAAGTTAAAATCTCGATGGTCTGGACCATTTGTTATTTCTAATGTTTTTCCCTATGGTGCAGTTGAGCTGAAGTCAGAAGATGACCGCACTTTTAAAGTAAACGGTCATCTTCTCAAGCATTACTTTGAAGGGGAAAATATTGATGGTGATGCCACTACGGTGGATCTAGCAAATTCGGTTGAAGAATTGGAAAAGTCGAACTAGCGACTATAAACTAAGTGCTTCATGGGAGGCAGCCCATGTCTGAGAGCTAAAGTCCCTGTTGGCTCTCAATTCTTTTGCTTCATTTGTTTTATTTTGATTTGCTGTTGGTTTGTACTTTATCAAGCACCCACTCATTGGGTAGACTTGGGATATTTGCTATTTGATTGTTTTAGTTAAGATGGATTATCTGCTATTTTTGTTCTTTTTGTTGTTTTCTTTTTGTTTTTGAAGCCAGGGTGGATAACAACTGCTGACTCTCTCTATTGCTATACCAGTTGGAACTCCAATTGCTTCAACTTAATTTTTCGAAACCGGGGAAGTACTAGTATCTCTTTTTCTCTTATGTTCTTTATTTTTATTTTCGTTTTACTAGAGCTACATTAGGAACAGTGAGGACACTGTTTAATCTAAGTGTGGGGAAGGGAGATACTAAACAGATGGAGTATAAAATTGAGTATAGTGTTGATGTCTGAATTCTGTGATTTAATTTGTTACTCATGACATCTGATGCCTGTCTTTGTTGATAAATAGTTATACTTCCCTGTCACCTTGAATTATAATTGTCCTTAAGTTATCTGGCAATTGTTAGGCCAAATTCTTTTTTTTTTTTTTTAATTTTTTTTAATTATTGAAATCTAGAGATTGTACGAAGAATACTGTTGATAGCATTTGTTCAGGAATTGTTTGAAAAAAATTGACTCACTTAGGCGCCCTACTCACCACTGTTGTGATTTTTGTACTTAGTTAAAATTAATTAGTCAAATCTTTAGAAATCAAATTTACCTAGTTTTTAGCCCTAGAGTTTGAAGTTTAAGAGTCGGTCAAGTCCTTAAGTGAAAAATAAACAGGTCTACTTCTAAGCAAAGTTAGTTAGTATATCCTCTTTTTAATTATTCTAATAGCACTTTAACATTTAGTGAAAGAGGTAGAAGAAGCTTTGTACTTAGTGATTCCTATAAAAGAAGTCTGAAAAGTGTTAGTGAGCATTCAAAAAAAAAAGCAAGCATAGCCTTTACTCCAATGACTCAAGAATTGAGTTATGAGTATCCTAACTTGAATGTTAGAGTGAGGAAGAGTTCGTAGGGATCCCTTTAAAACCCGGTCACTTGGGTGATGAACCCGGGATGTGCTGACTCAATGAACTCACTATAACGAGAAGAGCGGAAAGGCACAAGTTCAAACAAAAATTGGACTTGAAAAAAAAAAAATTTGCTTCTTAAACAGAAAGGAAAAATTGAATGCAAAAACAAAAAAATAAATTAAGACTTGTAATAAAAAGGAAGAAAACCTAGGGACGAAGCAGATACCATATGCTTTCACTACCTTGTTGACTTGCTTAGAGGGAAAATTAGAGGGATTATATGCCTGCTAACAGCTATGAAGTTTAAATGTGTATTTTTCCTTATAGGACTGAGTATTTACTTTTGAAATAGAAATCTTAGGCTAAACGCTTGGATTAAAATTTGCTTTCTCTAGATTAGCTGGTTAATTTCAACTGTAGTACTCTGATCACATGTTTCCAGTTTGGTTTGAGCAGTGGGCACCACAAAATAACGAGTAATAAATTATGAGATATCAAATGCTTAAATCAGTGAATATGAAAATTTGTACTCTCTCTGATAGATTTCTTTCCTTGGTCTTATTTATTTTGCTTGAGGACAAGCAAAAGTTCAAGTGTGGGGAAGTTGATAAGGGCATATTATACTCATATTTTATTGTGCAATTCATGTTAAATTATTATTAATTTTATAGAAATTATAAGAAGTCGGTGCTTAATTATGTGTAATTTGATATTGTAGGTCTTTGAGGACTTAGATGGAATTACGAGCAATATTGAGGAGTTTTGCGCAATTTGGAGCCAGCATATATCTTTCGGAAATCTTTTTTTTGTTGTGGATATAAATACTCCTCATAACAAGATTAGGAAACCCTAGGGGGGGAGCCATCTTTCACCATTCTTTTAACCTAGAGAGTTTTTGGAGAGGGTCTTGTCTGGAGCCGTCACCTGGATCAATTGATTTGAAGCGAAGAATTGTGGAAGAGATAATTCCTTAAAGGAATTGTTGGGTTTTTGTTTTAGGATTCAATATCTTGAGTTTACTGCTGAATATGAATTCTATTGCAATGACTCCTTGGAATTATAATTGTGTTTTCAATTCCATGATATTCTAAGCTTCTTTTGTGGGAATATGATGAAACCCTAGGTAGCTAATATGATGATTGTCGCCATGTTATAGGATTAATAGATGTGTTGATGATTCATGATTGCAATTCCTATAATTTCAATTTTAATTCTTAATTGGTTATAATTGTTAGAAACACTATTGATACGGGAGTTGATATAGTGTTTGTTAGGAATTCTTGATTAGACTAATTAGTTAAATGCGATAGCTGCGTTAATTAGTTTAATTAGAGATTATCCAGGGATTAATGCAATGTTTCTAGTTAGTTATTCGCTAAGACATTAGGGATAATTAATTTAGGGCATTAGACAATCATAGCACTGGAAGGTGTATGATTATAATTTAGAGTCCACTATTAATTAGAGATGCGGGAGCTGATTGATTAATTAGAGGTTTAAGACTTTAATTTTAAAGGCTTGATAAACTCACTTGAATAATCACATAGCTATCAATCTATATAACATGATGGCAATCTGATTAGTGAAACTAGGGTGGATTCTGTTTTTCCCACTTTCAATTGATATATTTTCGTACAATTCTCTTTCTGCTCTTTGTGACGATTTAGGTTGATTAGTAGTTAATTAGTTAATTCTCTTAATTTGATTGCTTAGATAATAATAGAATCTAATATAGGTTTAGTACTTAATTAATCCTTGTGGGATCGACACTCTATTCATCACTATATTACTTGATCTGACCCAGTACACTTGCTGGTAGAATTTGAGCTTATTTTTATATATATTTGCAAAGGGATCAAGTTTTTGGCGCCGTTGCCGGGGATTAACTTAATATTAGACCACCTTTAGTTCTATTGTTAAATTAGGCGCACTTTACTGTGTGTTTATTTCTTGTTCTCTTTCCAGGTATTCTATGCGCAGGAGTAGAAGTGCTGAACTTCTACCATTAGATCCTGAGATAGAGCGCACCTTGCATCGGTTGAGAAGAGAGAACAGAAGAAGGGAAGAATTGCAGGTAGTTGAGATGGCAGATGATGACATCAACCGCCAAATACAGGGTGCTGCCAGAGCACTTCGAGACTATGCAGTACCTACTATTATGGGTTCTGCGATCAGAAGGCCCACTATTCCAGCTAATAACTTTGAACTGAAGCCAGCACTCATCCAGATGGTTCAATCAAATCAGTTTGGAGGATATCCCAACGAGAGTCCTGATGAGCATATTGCAGGATTCCTCCAATACTGTAACACGGTAAAGATGAATAATGTCACTGATGATGTTATTAGATTACAGCTTTTTCCTTTCTCGCTTAGGGATAAAGCGAGAGCCTGGTTCAATTCACTGCCACAAGAGTCCATCACCACCTGGGCCGACCTTTCATCTAAGTTTCTCAGGAGATTTTTCCCACCAGCTAGGACTGCAAGATTGAGGAACGAAATCACTAACTTCACCAAGTTCAATGGTGAATCACTTTATGAGGCATGGGAGAGATTCAAGGAGGCAATCAGAAAGTGCCCACATCACGGATTGCCAGATAATCTCCTAATTGAGGTCTTCTATCTTAGCCTGGATGATACATTGAGGTCTCTAGTAGATGCTGCAGCAGGAGGCGCACTGATGGGTAAGAATTATGATGAAGCAAGTGCTTTGATAGAAGAGATGGCCTCCAGTGCACATAATTGGCAGAATGAAAGAAGTAAATCAAGAGTGGCATCAGTCAATGACATGGACACTATTGCTAATTTGACAACCCAGATTTCAGCTCTCACTACCCAGGTAAGTAAACTCACCTCAGCACATTCTTTTAATACTAATCAGGTTGCTTTTTGTGAGTTGTGTTCAGGACCACATTCGACTCTTGAATGCATGTCTGGAAATCCCTCGGCTTCACCCAATGGAGAGCAAGTGAACTTTGTCAACAACTTCCAACGGAGTAATCAAGGGCCTTATTCGAACACTTACAATCCCGGGTGGCGTAATCATCCTAATTTCTCATGGAGGAATGAGAATAATGCACTTAAACCGCCACCTGGATTCCAAAAGCAAGGCCCTGCTCAGAATGCTCCACCTCAGCAAAGTCAGTCGAGAATGGAAGAGCTCATGTTGAGCTATATGCAAAAGACTGACACCATGCTACAGAATCAACAAGCCACTATTCGAAACCTAGAGGGTCAGATTAGTCAGATTTCTCAGCAATTGAGTAATAGACCATCAGGGTCTTTACCCAGCAACACTGAAGAGAACCCCAAGGGTGTCAATGCTATAATGCTGAGGAGTGGCAAGGAATTGGAAATAGTCAATAGAAAAGCTCAAACTCAGGAGGAGAGTCCGGAGAAAGACAAAGGTAAGCAAAAGGTGGAGGAACCAAGGCAGAAGTCACTAGGGGTGAAACCGTATGTTCCTCCTGTCCCTTTTCCAGGAAGATTGAAGCAACAACAGTTGGACGCCCAATTTGCTAAATTCCTAGATGTTTTTAAAAAGCTGCAAATCAACATTCCATTTGCAGAAGCACTCCAGCAGATGCCTTCATATGCTAGATTCATGAAGGATCTGCTCACTAAAAAGAGGAAGTTTGATGGGAGTGAGCCTGTGATGCTTACAGGAGAGTGTTCTATGATTCTCCAAAAGGACTTGCCTAACTTACCACGCAAACAAAGAGATCAGGGGAGTTTCACTGTTCCTTGTACTATAGGGAATTTTCATTTTGAGAACGTTCTTATCGATTCAGGTGCAAGTATAAATTTAATGCCTCTGTCTATTTTCAGGAAACTTGGACTTGGAGAATGCAAGAAAACTCATATTACCTTGCAACTTGCTGACAGGAGTATCAAATATCCAAAGGGTATTGTTGAGAATGTCCTGGTGAAGGTAGACAAATTCATATTTCCAGTCGACTTCATAGTCTTGGAGATGGAGGAGGACAGAGAGGTGCCCATGATCCTTGGCAGACCGTTCCTTGCGACAGGTAAAGCATTAATAGATGTGGAACAAGGTAAGCTCACTTTAAGAGTTATGAATGAACAAATAACTTTTAATGTTTATGACGCCATAAAGAAATTTGATGATGGCAAATCATGTTACACCATTGATATTATTGATGAGCTTATCTCTGAGTCTGTGGAGGAGAAAGCAGGTGTGGATACAATGGAATCAGTCCTTAGGGATCTGGACGATTGGAGTGATGATGATGAGCATGAGGAAGAATCTGTGGAGAAGGTATCAGAAATCAAGGCTCGCTACTATGAGGAGCTGGGCACTAGTGCGACAAAACCAGTATCATCTTTGACACAGTCCCCGGTGCTAGAACTTAAACCATTGCCTAGCCATTTAAAATATGCCTATCTTGGAATAGATGATACTTTGCCAATAATTATCTCTTCTTCCTTGACAGGTGATCAGGAGCAACAGCTCCTAAGCGTGCTGAGAGAGCACAAGGAGGCAATAGGATGGACTATTGCAGATATCAAAGGGATCAGCCCTTTGATTTGCACTCACAGGATAATGTTGGAAGCTGAGTGCAAACCCATAGTGCAACCACAGAGGCGACTTAACCCAACTCTCAAAGAGGTAGTGAAGAAAGAAGTGCTTAAACTGTTGGATGCAGGTATTATCTATCCTATCTCAGATAGTAAATGGGTTAGTCCTGTTCAAGTAGTGCCCAAAAAGGGTGGTATGACTGTGGTTAAAAATGAGGTCAATAAATTAATCCCGACTCGTACTGTGACTGGGTGGAGAGTTTGTATAGATTACAGGAAACTAAATGATGCTACCCGTAAAGACCATTTCCCCCTCCCCTTCATTGATCAGATGCTAGAAAAACTTGCAGGGCATGATTATTATTGTTTTCTAGATGGTTATTCTGGTTACAATCAGATTCATATAGCACCCGAGGACTAGGAGAAAACCACATTTACTTGTCCTTATGGCACTTTTGCCTTTAGGAGAATGCCTTTCGGTCTCTGTAATGCACCTGCCACTTTCCAGAGGTGCATGATGTCTATATTTTCTGACATGTTAGAGAATTTTATTGAAATATTTATGGATGATTTCTCTGTTTTTGGGAAGTCATTTGAATCTTGTCTGACAAATTTAGGCTGTGTGCTTAAAAGATGTAAGGAGACTAATCTGCTTCTGAACTGGGAGAAATGTCATTTTATGGTAAGAGAGGGTATAGTCTTAGGTCACAAGGTGTCAAAGAAAGGGATTGAAGTTGATCGAGCAAAAGTGGAGATAATAGAGAAGTTGCCACCACCCACTTCAACAAAAGGAGTAAGGAGCTTCTTAGGACATGCTGGCTTCTACAGGAGATTTATCAAGGACTTTTCTAAAATCTCTAGACCTCTTTGTAATTTACTTGAAAAAGATTCTGCTTTTGTTTTTAATGACAATTGTTTGCAGGCATTCAATTTATTGAAGGAGAAACTCACTTCTGCACCAGTGATCGTTGCACCTAATTGGGAGCTTCCGTTTGAGCTGATGTGTGATGCCAGCGACTATGCTGTAGGAGCAGTACTTGGGCAAAGGAGAGGTAAGGTATTTCATGCAATATACTATGCTAGTAGAACTTTAAATGAGGCCCAAAAGAACTATGCCACAACTGAAAAGGAGCTTTTAGCAGTCATATTTGCATGTGACAAGTTTCGGCCTTATCTGATAGGTTCTAAGATCATAGTATACACAGACCATGCTGCCCTGAAATATTTGTTTGCCAAAGCTGATGCTAAACCTAGGCTAATTCGTTGGATTCTACTGCTACAAGAATTTGACCTGGAAATTAGAGACACAAAGGGAACTGAAAATGTAGTGGCTGATCACTTATCCCGTTTGGAATCTGATTGTTTAGATTCACCCATTAATGAAAAGTTCCCTGATGAACAATTGCATGTAGCAGAAATCCAAGGATTACCTTGGTATGCTGATATAGTGAATTACATGGTTAGCAACATCACACCATATGGTTTGTCATCTCAACAGAAAAAGAAATTTTTGCATGATGTGAAATACTATTTTTGGGATGAACCATATCTGTTTAAATATTGTGCTGACCAAGTAATTAGACGCTGTGTGCCTGAAACTGAACAACTTAGCATAATACAACACTGTCATTCTAAGGAAGCAGGAGGCCACTTTGGTGTGGAAAGAACTGCAACTAAGATCTTATCTTGTGGATTTTATTGGCCTAGAGTATTTCATGATTGCAGGAATTACATTATGTCTTGTGCTCCATGCCAAAGAACTGGCAATATTTCTAGGAGACATGAAGTACCACAAAATAGCATTCTTGTAATTGAGCTTTTTGATGTGTGGGGAATAGACTTTATGGGTCCTTTTCCCTCTTCTTTTTCAAATAAATATATTCTTGTGGCTGTTGATTATGTTTCAAAATGGGTAGAAGCAGTTGCTCTACAAAGTAATGATGCCAGAGTTGTAATCAGATTTTTGAAAAAGAACATCTTTTCAAGATTTGGGGTACCTAGAGCCATTATAAATGATGGGGGATCACATTTTTGCAATCGGCAATTTGAAAAATTATTATCAAAATATGGAGTTACTCATAAAATTGCCACCCCTTATCATCCACAGACTTGTGGACAGGTTGAGGTGTCCAATAGGGAAATAAAGCGTATCTTAGAGAAAACAGTCAATGCATCTAGGAAAGATTGGTCTTTAAAACTTGATGATGCATTGTGGGCTTACAGGACAGCTTTCAAAACCCCCATAGGAATGTCCCCATACAAGATTGTTTATGGTAAATCATGTCACCTACCAGTAGAGCTTGAGCACAAAGCATATTGGGCCATAAAATACCTTAACTTTGATTTACAAGCTGCAGGTGAAAAGAGATTGCTCCAATTGAATCAGATGGCTGAGATGAGAGAGGAAGCATATGAAAATGCTAGGATATACAAGGAGCGAGCCAAGCGATGGCATGATAGGAACATCCTAAAGCGAGAGTTTTTGCCTGGTCAGAAAGTCCTATTATACAACTCTCGCTTGAAGTTGTTCCCAGGTAAGTTAAAATCTCGATGGTCTGGACCATTTGTTATTTCTAATGTTTTTCCCTATGGTGCAGTTGAGCTGAAGTCAGAAGATGACCGCACTTTTAAAGTAAACGGTCATCTTCTCAAGCATTACTTTGAAGGGGAAAATATTGATGGTGATGCCACTACGGTGGATCTAGCAAATTCGGTTGAAGAATTGGAAAAGTCGAACTAGCGACTATAAACTAAGTGCTTCATGGGAGGCAGCCCATGTCTGAGAGCTAAAGTCCCTGTTGGCTCTCAATTCTTTTGCTTCATTTGTTTTATTTTGATTTGCTGTTGGTTTGTACTTTATCAAGCACCCACTCATTGGGTAGACTTGGGATATTTGCTATTTGATTGTTTTAGTTAAGATGGATTATCTGCTATTTTTGTTCTTTTTGTTGTTTTCTTTTTGTTTTTGAAGCCAGGGTGGATAACAACTGCTGACTCTCTCTATTGCTATACCAGTTGGAACTCCAATTGCTTCAACTTAATTTTTCGAAACCGGGGAAGTACTAGTATCTCTTTTTCTCTTATGTTCTTTATTTTTATTTTCGTTTTACTAGAGCTACATTAGGAACAGTGAGGACACTGTTTAATCTAAGTGTGGGGAAGGGAGATACTAAACAGATGGAGTATAAAATTGAGTATAGTGTTGATGTCTGAATTCTGTGATTTAATTTGTTACTCATGACATCTGATGCCTGTCTTTGTTGATAAATAGTTATACTTCCCTGTCACCTTGAATTATAATTGTCCTTAAGTTATCTGGCAATTGTTAGGCCAAATTCTTTTTTTTTTTTTTAATTTTTTTTAATTATTGAAATCTAGAGATTGTACGAAGAATACTGTTGATAGCATTTGTTCAGGAATTGTTTGAAAAAAATTGACTCACTTAGGCGCCCTACTCACCACTGTTGTGATTTTTGTACTTAGTTAAAATTAATTAGTCAAATCTTTAGAAATCAAATTTACCTAGTTTTTAGCCCTAGAGTTTGAAGTTTAAGAGTCAGTCAAGTCCTTAAGTGAAAAATAAACAGGTCTACTTCTAAGCAAAGTTAGTTAGTATATCCTCTTTTTAATTATTCTAATAGCACTTTAACATTTAGTGAAAGAGGTAGAAGAAGCTTTGTACTTAGTGATTCCTATAAAAGAAGTCTGAAAAGTGTTAGTGAGCATTCAAAAAAAAAAAAGCAAGCATAGCCTTTACTCCAATGACTCAAGAATTGAGTTATGAGTATCCTAACTTGAATGTTAGAGTGAGGAAGAGTTCGTAGGGGTCCCTTTAAAACCCGGTCACTTGGGTGATGAGCCCGGGATGTGCCGACTCAATGAACTCACTATAACGAGAAGAGCGGAAAGGCACAAGTTCAAACAAAAATTGGACTTGAAAAAAAAAAAATTTTGCTTCTTAAACAGAAAGGAAAAATTGAATGCAAAAACAAAAAAATAAATTAAGACTTGTAATAAAAAGGAAGAAAACCTAGGGACGAAGCAGATACCATATGCTTTCACTACCTTGTTGACTTGCTTAGAGGGAAAATTAGAGGGATTATATGCCTGCTAACAGCTATGAAGTTTAAATGTGTATTTTTCCTTATAGGACTGAGTATTTACTTTTGAAATAGAAATCTTAGGCTAAACGCTTGGATTAAAATTTGCTTTCTCTAGATTAGCTGGTTAATTTCAACTGTAGTACTCTGATCACATGTTTCCAGTTTGGTTTGAGCAGTGGGCACCACAAAATAACGAGTAATAAATTATGAGATATCAAATGCTTAAATCAGTGAATATGAAAATTTGTACTCTCTCTGATAGATTTCTTTCCTTGGTCTTATTTATTTTGCTTGAGGACAAGCAAAAGTTCAAGTGTGGGGAAGTTGATAAGGGCATATTATACTCATATTTTATTGTGCAATTCATGTTAAATTATTATTAATTTTATAGAAATTATAAGAAGTCGGTGCTTAATTATGTGTAATTTGATATTGTAGGTCTTTGAGGACTTAGATGGAATTACGAGCAATATTGAGGAGTTTTGCGCAATTTGGAGCCAGCATATATCTTTCGGAAATCTTTTTTTTGTTGTGGATATAAATACTCCTCATAACAAGATTAGGAAACCCTAGGGGGGGAGCCATCTTTCACCATTCTTTTAACCTAGAGAGTTTTTGGAGAGGGTCTTGTCTGGAGCCGTCACCTGGATCAATTGATTTGAAGCGAAGAATTGTGGAAGAGATAATTCCTTAAAGGAATTGTTGGGTTTTTGTTTTAGGATTCAATATCTTGAGTTTACTGCTGAATATGAATTCTATTGCAATGACTCCTTGGAATTATAATTGTGTTTTCAATTCCATGATATTCTAAGCTTCTTTTGTGGGAATATGATGAAACCCTAGGTAGCTAATATGATGATTGTCGCCATGTTATAGGATTAATAGATGTGTTGATGATTCATGATTGCAATTCCTATAATTTCAATTTTAATTCTTAATTGGTTATAATTGTTAGAAACACTATTGATACGGGAGTTGATATAGTGTTTGTTAGGAATTCTTGATTAGACTAATTAGTTAAATGCGATAGCTGCGTTAATTAGTTTAATTAGAGATTATCCAGGGATTAATGCAATGTTTCTAGTTAGTTATTCGCTAAGACATTAGGGATAATTAATTTAGGGCATTAGACAATCATAGCACTGGAAGGTGTATGATTATAATTTAGAGTCCACTATTAATTAGAGATGCGGGAGCTGATTGATTAATTAGAGGTTTAAGACTTTAATTTTAAAGGCTTGATAAACTCACTTGAATAATCACATAGCTATCAGTCTATATAACATGATGGCAATCTGATTAGTGAAACTAGGGTGGATTCTGTTTTTCCCACTTTCAATTGATATATTTTCGTACAATTCTCTTTCTGCTCTTTGTGACGATTTAGGTTGATTAGTAGTTAATTAGTTAATTCTCTTAATTTGATTGCTTAGATAATAATAGAATCTAATATAGGTTTAGTACTTAATTAATCCTTGTGGGATCGACACTCTATTCATCACTATATTACTTGATCTGACCCAGTACACTTGCTGGTAGAATTTGAGCTTATTTTTATATATATTTGCAAAGGGATCAATATGAGGCATGTATCCTCGGCTTGCAGGCGGCAATCGACCTCAAAGTCAAGGAGCTTGAAGTGTTTGGAGATTCCATGCTCACAATCTTTCAGACACTCAAACAATGGAAGACGAAAGATCCAAAACTGGTGCCATATCATGAGTACCTTGAAGACTTGACAGAAAACTTCAAGGACATCTCATTTACATACACACCACGCATGAAGAACCAGTTCGCTGATGCACTCGCAACACTCGCTTCCATGGTTAGCATTACAAAAGAGAATCTCATCGAGCCCCTCGAATTTGAGATTGCTCAGGGTCCTGCCCATTGCGATGTAATCGACGCTATCGACGGCAAGCCGTGGTGCGCAGACATTAAACACTTGCTACAAACGGGTCAGTTCCCAGCATTCACCGATCGACATGACCGGAGGACTCTTCGGCGCATTGCAGCAAATTTCTTCCTGAGCGGTGAAATCCTTTACCGCCGTTCTTTCGATGCCACACTGCTTCGGTGTGTTGATGAGAATGAGGCACAACGCCTCATGGAAGAAGTGCACGAGGGAAATTGCGGACCTCATATGAACGGGCTCATGCTAGCAAAGAAGCTCATGCGACTTGGGTACTTCTGGTCCACCATGGAGACTGACTGCGTCAAACATGTCAGGCACTGTCACTTGTGTCAAGTTTACGCAAATCAGATCAGAGCACCACCCAATGAGCTGCATCCAATGGCTGCTCCGTGGCCCTTTTCAATGTGGGGCATGGACGTGATTGGTCCTATTAACCCCAAAGCATCCAATGGGCACTTGTACATATTGGTAGCTATCGACTACTTCACCAAATGGATCGAAGCTATCACTCTTGCATCAGTCACTGCAAAGACCGTGGCACGCTTCCTCAGACGTGACATCATTGCACGTTACGGGGTCCCTGCGACACTTGTCACAGACAACGCCAAGAATTTGAACAATAAGCTCATCGATGAGCTCTGTGCACAGTTCAAGATTCTACACCGCAACTCCTCTCCGTATCGTCCACAAATGAACGGTGCAGTAGAGGCAGCAAACAAGAACATAAAGAAGATCATCGAAAAGATGACAGTTAATTACAGAGACTGGCACGAGATGCTCCCATTCGCACTCTTGGCGTATCGGACTTCTATCCGCTCGTCCACTGGATCAACCCCATACTCTTTGGTCTACGGCATGGAAGCAGTTCTTCCAATCGAAGTAGAGATTCCCTCTATGAGGATCCTTGCCGAGTCCAAGCTCAAGGAAGCAGAGTGGGCAAAGCAACGCTACGAACAGCTCAATCTCATTGATGAGAAGCGGCTAACAGCACTTTGCCACGGTCAGTGCTATCAGCAAAGAATGGCCCGAGCTTTTAACAAGAAAGTTCGTCCCCGCGAGTTCAGCCCCGGCGACCTCGTCCTGCGAAAGGTTCTGCATATTGCCCCTGATTCCAGGGGCAAATTCGCTTACAAATACGACGGTCCCTTCATTGTTAAAGAAGTCTTTGACGGTGGGGCAATCATTCTCAATGATATGGATGGGAACGAGAATGCTCTTCCGGTCAATGCTGATACACTCAAGAAATACTATCCATGATAGTGTTTCTCTCATTCCACGTGGATGTTTTCCTCAAATGCACATTTACATTTCTTTACTTTCTTCGCATGTACAATCTCCCAGCATTTTCATTTCCGCTTATTAATACACTCCCCGCTTCTGCCTTTTTCCCTTTCTCTGAACTTGTCCTGAGAGAAAAATAGTAAATCTCCCGCTAGGTTGAAAACCTCTTTGAGGCGGCCTAGGCAAAAATTAGGGAATGAGGGGCACGGTTTAAAATCCCGAAAAAGGGGAATCGTGGCAAAAGGAGAGTACAAAGCGAAATCCTCGCTAGAGTGAAAACCCGAAAAGGCGCTCTAGGCAAAAGTTAGAGGAACCGAGAGGTATGACCAAATCCAATTGGGACGGTCATAGCAAAAGGTGAGCTCTAAATGAGAAAAGAGTCTAAAAGAATACCCCGCTAGGTCGTCACGCATCTTGCGACCTAGGCAAAAGTTAGGGGCCTTCGGCAGCTCGACTATGAAGTAACAACTACACTCAGTGTGAAGCGACAACAAGTAGTAGTTTGGCAGTCTCCGATGCAAGCAAACTCTCTTTGACTCTCACAGCACAAGACACGTTTCGACATGCAGTCGAATCGTCGTATCCTTGATATGGAGGATCCCAAAATCCCTCCATTTTCCTTAATGCAAATTCTACGGGTCAAGCCCATTCTGTAAATATAAGCCTTTTGTCGAGTCACAATCTAGTGGGAGACGACCACCCCTTTAAATGGTCATCATGTTCAAATCCCCAAAGCATTATTATTCAGACTTCTTGATACATCTTCATTATGGCTATAGAGTAGGATTGACAACCACTATTAGCCCTTTTGATTCTAGTTGCAGGAAGCAGGATTTGAACCCCGAAAAGAGTTTCTTTTTGACGAATGCAGGTCTGTCTTATGCCAAAGGCTACAGTCTAAATCCGAAGAGAGACCTTCAGGACAACACTCCAGGCACTCAGTTACATCGCAATCAGTTGGCGAGCAATGAAACGTCCCACCACAGCATTGATTGCGACATGGACGAAATCAACGAGGGAAGGAACACAATGATTCCTTCCACACCTCACACCACTCCCCAGTGTTTGCATTTACTTCTCACACATTTATTTCTGCAATGCACTTTCATTAGCGTGCACCCTCTCAGGACTGCAGTGCACATTTATTTCCGCAATGCACTTTCATTAGCTTGCACCCTCTCAGGACCGCAGTGCACATTTATTTCCGCAATGCATTTTCATTAGCGTGCACCCTCTCAGGACTGCAGTGCACATTTATTTCCGCAATGCATTTTCATTAGCGTGCACCCTCTCAGGACTGCAGTGCACATTTATTTCCGCAATGCACTTTCATTAGCGTGCACCCTCTCAGGACTGCAGTGCACATTTATTTCCGCAATGCACTTTCATTAGCGTGCACCCTCTCAGGACTGCAGTGCACATTTATTTCCGCAATGCATTTTCATTAGCGTGCACCCTCTCAGGACCGCAGTGCACATTTATTTCCGCAATGCATTTTCATTAGCGTGCACCCTCTCAGGATTGCAGTGCACATCGCAAGTCCACCGGGTAGGCGCCTTTGAACCATGCAGTTCATTCGGTATGCGCCCCGTGCATATTGCAAACTCGCCGAGCAAGCGCTCGTGCATCTCGCAAGTCCACCGGGTAGGCGCCTTTGAACCATGCAGTTCATTCGGTATGCGCCCCGTGCATATTGCAAACCCTTCGGGTCAGTCCCGACTACTTTTCCTGCATTGGGGTCAGTCCCCTTCGGGTCAGTCCCGACTACTTTTCCTGCATAGGGGTCAGTCCCCTTCGGGTCAGTCCCGACTACTTTTCCTGCATTGGGGTCAGTCCCCTTCGGGTCAGTCCCGATTACTTTTCGTGCATATTGCAAACCCCTTCGGGTCAGTCCCGATTACTTTTCTTGCATTGGGGTCAATCCCCGTCGGGTCAGTCCCGACTTTAATTGCCTGTTTCAGCTTTGTTCCGAACTCTACATGTTATTGTGCACATCTCACCATATTCCCTCTTATTAGGTACAACATCCTACATATCCAAAACAAAAAGGAGAGGGCCATATAGGAAATTCCATTTTGATCATTGCTATCAAACTGGGGTGCTTTTGAAATCTTTGATTGCATCCTCTACTCGAGCAAGCAGTCAAAGAGGGGCAAGCTGTCAGCACCCCATTTTGGCTCACCATTCCAAACAATGATATTAGCAATGACCCAAGCCACGACTTGAGCAGAATACAGAAAACGGCTCGGCAGAGCAAGAAATCACTATTCATCCTCAAGTTGGCAAAATTGAGCAAATGGCCCATGGACATGACAGAAGGACTCTAGGGGTCACCAAAGGGGAACAGAGCGACCAAAGAACTCAACAATGTCCAAAACCGGCGTTTTCAGTGTATTACACGGACGGCACTATTTTCCGATAGTTTGCTCGGTCATCGGAAGATAGTGAATATTGGACTCCAAAAATCCACACCAGTGCCAAATAGATGAAGAGTGTCCCCAAAGGCATTTTGCAAATCATCTGTTCTATACAGAACAACTTTCTGTATACAGACAACTTTTCAGTGGAAGTCCAAAAATGCCGGTTTCCTAGAGAAAAGTTAATTCCAAATATCAGACGCGGCCATGCCCCATCAGCACACAGAGTAGGAACAACGCTTCAGATTGTCTTTTGGAAGTCACACAGACACTTCAAATGACTTCCGAACGGCAAAACAAGCATACCCCTCTTCAGAAGAGCATAGCCGGAGAAGGGTCTGATGGAATTACGGCAAACGAAGTTCATACTGCATTGCCCAAAAAACTCTAGCAGACATTCACAATTGGGCAAAACAGACAGCAAAACCCTTCGCGGTTTCCCGAGTAACCTCCGAAGAGCGGAAATGACCATTTTCAGTGGAAATCCATATCCGGAGGTCCTCTTTGGGGAAATTTGACGCCGAATGCTTACGTTACACAATGCTAGCCTTCTTAAGGCTCAATGTGGAGTCGTCGGAATAATTCACACAACTCATCTAGATCTCTCAAACAGTGCTTTAGAGGTCTCAGATACACTCTTCAAGTCCTTGGAGGTCTAATCTTGACAAACAGAGATTACAGTAATCTCCGGAGTGCCCAAGCAACTCAGAAGTCATCTTGAGAAAACCAGTCTCGGCCTCCTAGGACGTCTCCGGCCCCACGTTAGCATTACCGGCTTAAGGGATGATTGTTCACGTGGTTTGACAACTTATGCCAAAATGACCAACATGAGATGCAGACACGGGATATGCTGTCAGAAGCGGACAACTTCGCCCCGATCACTTGCAATGGGCAAAATCGGCTCCCGAGCCCCACACACATCCGGGACATTTCTCAATAGAAAATGTCAATCTTGGGCTCATTAACTCCGTTTTCACGCGTATACAGACAATTCGACGTTCAATTCGAACCACGAACTTCGAATACGCGACCAATCGAGACCCGAGTCTTTTCCCGGTTTCTCCTCACAAGCCGTGGGACCCACGGGCTGCCCAAGGGCAACCGCCCTTTGCCCCAAACTTTTCGGCCTTTTCCCCTTTCCTCTCTTGCCCTCACCTAGCCCAAAATATCTTTGGTCTTCCAAGTCAACACTCAAGCCATTAACTCCACCTCCATTAATGCTTCTTGGCTCTTCCTCATCAAGATACTTGGATGACATTCATCCTCATCTCCATTAGGGCAACCGACCTTCATTAATGAGGCCCTTAATGGTGCTTTGTTTTGCTTAATTGCTCATTAGCTTCACATATATATTGCCTATTTGTGATTAAGCTAATCATTCATGAAGCACACCTCATCTTGCTAGTTTCTCCCTCTAGAAAATAAAATCAAGAATCAAGCCAAATAGCTTTGGAGTTTAGGTCGGGATCCATAGCGGGCACTATTCCGACTTATATCCAAAATTCTTCAAACCTCATAGACGACATGTTTCGGACCCAAGGATTCCATTTCTGAACCCAGTTTTTTAGTTTGGAGTCGTTTGCTTATCATTTTGGATCATTTCGGGTGAAGTTGGAGCTCTCGGGTGAACAGTGCCCGTCACCAGGCGTCACCGAGCGCAGCCAGGCGTCACCGAGCGCAGCCAGCATCCGCAGCCAGGCGTCACCGAGCGCAGCCAGCATCCGCAGCCAGGCGTCACCCGCGCACGCCCGCGCCCGTCACCAGCGCACGCCCGCCCCCGTCACCAGCGCACGCCGCGCCCGTCACCAGCGCACGCCCGCGCCCGTCACCCGCGCACGCCCGCCCGCCCGTCACCCGCGCACGCCCGCATCCCGTCATCCGCGCACGCCCGCCCCCCCGCACCCCGCGCCCGTCACCAGCGCACGCCGCGCCCGTCACCAGCGCACGCCGCGCCCGTCATCAGCGCACGCCCGCGCCCGTCACCAGCGCACGCCCGCGCCCGTCACCAGCGCACGTCCGTGCCCACTAGCTCCCGTCACCGTGCTCGACCGTGCCCGTGCACGTCCATCCTTGCACCCGAATACCCTTTTAAGGGTTCCACCGAGTCACCCGACTCTCAAACACTTCCCCGACTCTTTCCTCGTATTCCGAGGCTAGGTAAAACACTTTCGACTTAGAGGAGTTAGGACTTTTTATATTTTTGCATGGCTATGGAGTATTATGGTGTTTTCATGCATGTTTCATTCACAAGATTTAATTTTTATGCAATTTTATGTTATATTATACACGTACACTATCTTAGGACTTGCTACCATGTCGGAAAGGGGCTTGGATCATCATAAAGAAGACTATCCCGACCCTATTATGGCACATTAAGTCTCGGCCAATTCTCTAAAGGAGAGGGTTGAGATTTAAATTGCTCTTTTCGGGTTAAGATCGGTCTCCTTAGCCTATTCAAGTTAATTTCCGAGTTTGTTTATCATTATTGCATGCATGAAGCCGGTGTTATGTTATCCTTTTCCTTAATTAACACGTTTGTGAATGTTTGTATGTTTGAATGAGCTAAACAAATCGTGATAACGCCGGCTTTTGTTAAAAAAGGGTGCTATTTATCACGGTCGATGTTTGAGCATGCGAGAAATAATTAAACCACGATTAGGAAATCGTTCGTGACTCGGATAGAGCCATGAGAACCTTCGGCCACCTTTCACAAGATGAAGCCGAGGGCTTCTTGGCCTTCCTTGAGTCAAGAATGAATTCCTTATCTCAAGTTTAATTTGTTGATCGGATGATGTGAAGTTTTACTTCAATGTCTTTACGATTCCCATATTAAAATATCATGTAAAGACTCTTTTAAACAAAGCATGCATGGATTCGAGTATCGATGACTCATTCGGGTCCATTTGGTTATGAGGATAGTTTCGGTCATTAGACCAAATTATCCTCGATCCTTATGGAATCGTCTTGGTCGTCGAGTCGCGAATCGTTTTCACAATTAATGCATTCCGCACAACCCTTAAGCATTAATGCCACAAACTGGTTAATCGGGACGCTCACACGATTAAACTCACTTCACACTGATAAAGTTTACCCGAATTGGACATTAACTGATAACTCGCGTCGACGAGTCGTCAAAGGATGTTGGTGCCCTTTTTAAACTTATCAATTTCAAAACCCGAAACGCGCGGTCCGATGTAGCATGGACGTCTAAAAAGGGCTTTTGTGTCTCAACTTGAGTTTTCACTTGATTCCAGGTAACTCATGTCAAGATACGGAAGATCTTTCTGGATCACTTCCGGACAGATCAACCGATTCTTTGGCTTTTTCAGGGTTCTTGCACAACCCCGGATGATCCAGGGAATCGGTCGACACCGGCTACAGGCCGAGGTGGCCCGCACTGTGATGTTTCCCCTTTTTTCTGAAAACAATTTTCAAATAAAGGGCAAAATCGTCTTTTCACAATCCAGCGACATCCTTAGGGTTAGCATAACAGAAACACTACAGTACGGGATAAGAACGGGCTACCTGTTCAGGTGCAGGTTCATCTGCATAGCCTTTTCTTATCTAACTGATGAGTTTCTGCTATCCTAACATAGACTCGGGTAACTAGAACAGTTGATCCTTGTCAGAAAACCTGTGAAATGTTGATTAACCTTTCACTCGACCTAACCAAACACTAGATAATGGTTAGGAGGAATTCTAGATTCCAAATCTAGAGTCAAAACACGAGTTTGGTTAATTCAGTGGTAATTCAGTGTCACAATACAGAACAACTGTAAAAGCGATTCACACACTTGAGATTTGACTCTCTTTGTCAAGTTCTCAAAACAAAGCCGAATGCTGAAACATTGGCATATGTTTGATTGTTTAGCATATGGCATTTGCTTGCAAAAACACCCCTGGGTTAATAATCTGTTAATTCACGTAAACAAGACAATAACAAACACTTTGTCTGTTATTAACCTGTTGCTTGTTATCTTTCTACACCTGTTTGCCATGCGGGTCGGGCCTGACCCCTAGGCCGAATAATATTAGGGTTCAACGCCCTAATCATCGAGCACATGGTCCAATACCCTAATCAACACTCACAGGGTCCAACGCCCTATTCAGTGAGAGCGTTCATTGAATTTCAGTTCTTCGGTCTTTTCCCTAAACTCACGGTGAGTTAGAGTGGAATAATAACCGAACGCGAAACGACTGGAATTCGACCCTTTTGCAATTTGTATTTATTGTTTTTGAGAGCATTGTAAGGATTCTATTTGGTGCATTTTATTCTGTAAGAATTCCAGTCGGTGAGCGAACGGTCCAAGAGTCGAATTAATCGAATCGGTCTAATGCTTGCCCAGACACAAGTAAATCCAAGATCTCGCGGTTTTGGTTCACGCAGGGATTCAACCTCCATGGTTCGATGAATTGTAACGCAAGATTGTGAACCAATTCCCTGACACACAGATTTACTTCTCTCTTGGCTTCTCAACCGACATCGTTTAATTCATCGAGTTTACGGTGTCAAAACGTGCGAGCTGAGCGCAACTTAATCCACGCGGTAAATAATAAAACATGCAAGCCTAGCAAACCAGAGTACCGAAAGGGCGTGCGGGATATAGGCCCGCACGTAACATGAACCCCCGAACACGGAATGGTCTCAGCCACTAGGGCTACCTCGTACCCGCGACCTCCGACCACTTGGAGGATGACGCTAGCCAAAGCTGCGTTGATGCGATCGACTGCGCTAGGGAATAAAAGGGTTCCAAAAATAAGGAGCAAAACTACATGACATAAGTTTGCTTGAAAAATGTCCCCTCGAACCTCGTGTGCTTGTGATTTGATAAAGCAGAGAAGTTTCGTGGTTACTATCTCAGTGCCTCCGGAGTATGCAAGTTCGGCATGCAGTTGAGATCTGTGCACCCTGAGTAGGCGCGAGACTAAGACCAATCGAGTAGTACGGAGGTTAGGCTCCACAATGCCGTGGGAAATAGCAGTCCTACCAATGAGGGTCCGATACTCCTCAATGATAGGCGTAAGCTCTGTACCCTGAATGTTGAAGACCGCATGGGTTGGATCCCAGAACGTCACAGCTGCTCCTAGGAAATTCCAATCTACTCGGCATGTGGAGAGCATGGGCACATCTCCGACGAAGGAAGTGATATAGTTTCGGTCAATTTGACGCAGGCTGGTCCATATGTGACTGATCTGCTCAAGCGGTGGCGTGATTCTGTTGAGGCGTAGAAAGGAAGCCGAATGCGACATCCCTTACCAAGATGTAAAAAAGATCAGCTTAGGACTCATCAATGCGAATGACACCCTAATTTTGAAAACTGTATGATGCGTGAGTGCGAAAAATAAATGCCCACGGCTTAATAAAATTACAAGGTACATGTACACCGCTCTTGAAATGGAAAAGACTCAAGTGGCTCGCAGGCCGACTCGATAGACTGTTACCGGAGTCGGGTAGAAGGCTTGCATGGAAGCATAGCACGATGCATGGTTCAGTGCTACAGGGACCGTGCTACCTAGGGATGGGGGCCCCCGACTCAAGGGTGTCAATTCCTTGAAATCGGGCGGGATTCTTTTCAAGGCCTAAGCGACAGTCGAACCGTGCGCCGTACCCCTACTTCGAACCCCTATCTAACCTGGGTTGCCTAAAATCGGTCGTGGGACGCGACCCATAGGTACCTAGTTCTAGCGTGATATGCAATGCAAGTGCTTTTAAATAAAAGTGCGTAAAGTAGATAAGCGGGAAATGTACTGAAAGCGGTAAATAAACATGCAAGCAAAGCAAACGGGTCGAGCCTGAACCCACTAAATATGTCCCCAGTGGAGTCGCCAAGCTGTACGGACCCGAATGTGGACTCTCGTCGGGGCCCGCATCGCGCGCTTTTGGATCGCGCGGCTTGGTCGGAACGTCCACCTTCCCGCGGGGACGCGCGTCGGACACGCGTGAGAGAAGGAGTCGCCACTTATCATTTTACGACCCGAAGGTCGAGGGCGGATAAGTTACCCTGGGTCTAGGGGTATGGAACACCTAGTTTGTTGTTAAGGCATTGGTATGTGCGGAACCGGAAAGTCCGTGTTCGGGGGTTCATGTTACGTGCGGGCCTATATCCCGCACGCCCTTTCGGTACTCTGGTTTGCTAGGCTTGCATGTTTTATTATTTACCGCGTGAATTAAGCTGCACTTGGCTCGCACGTTTTAACACCGGAGATTCGATGAACCAAACGATGTCGGTTGAGAAGCCGGGAGAGAAGTAAATCTATATGTCAGGGAATTGGTTCACAATCTTGCGTTACAGTTCATCGAACCATGGAGGTTGAATCCCTGCGTGAACCAGAACCGCGAGATCTTGGATTTACTTGTGTCTGGGCAAGCATTAGACCGATTCGATTAATTCGACTCTCGGACCGTTCGCTCACCGACTGGAATTCTTACAGAATAAATGCACCAAATAGAATCCTTACAATGCTCTCAAAACAATAAATACAAATTACAAAAGGGTCGAATTCCAGTCGTTTTGCGTTCGGTTATTATTCCACTCTAACTCACCGTGAGTTTAGGGAAAAGACCGAAGAACTGAAATTCAATGGACGCTCTCACTGAATAGGGCGTTGGACCCTGTGACTGTTGATTAGGGTGTTGGACCCTGTGCTCGATGATTAGGGCGTTGAACCCTAATATTATTCGGCCTAGGGATCAGGCTCGACCCGCATGGCAAACATGTGCGGAAAGATAACACGCAACATGTTAATAACAGACAAAGTGTTTGTTATTGTCGTGTTTACATGAATTAACAGATTATTAACCCAGGGGTGTTTTTGCAAGCAAATGCCATATGCTAAACAATCAAACATGTGCCAACGTTTTAGCATTCGGCTTTGTTTTGAGAACTTGACAAAGAGAGTCAAATCTCAGGTGTGTGAATCGCTTTTACAGTTGTTCTGTATTGTGACACTGAATTACCACTGAATTAACCAAACTCGTGTTTTGACTCTAGATTTGGAATCTAGAATTCCTCCTAACCATTATCTAGTGTTTGGTTAGGTCGAGTGAAAGGTTAATCAACATTTCACAGGTTTTCTGACAAGGATCAACTGTTCTAGTTACCCGAGTCTATGTTAGGATAGCAGAAACTCATCAGTTAGATAAGAAAAGGCTATGCAGATGAACCTGCACCTGAACAGGTAGCCCGTTCTTATCCCGTACTGTAGTGTTTCTGTTATGCTAACCCTAAGGATGTCGCTGGATTGTGAAAAGACAATTTTGCCCTCTATTTGAAAATTGTTTTCAGAAAAGGGGAAAGATCGCAGTGCGGGCCACCTCGGCCTGTAGCCGGTGTCGACCGATTCCCTGGATCATCCAGGGTTGTGCAAGAACCCCAAAAAAGCCAAAGAACCGGTCGATCTGCCCGGAAGTGATCTAGAAAGATCTTCTGTATCTTGACCTGAGTTACCTAGAATCAGGTAAAAACTCAAGTTTGAGACACAGAAGCCCTTTCCAGACGTCCATGCTACATCGGACCGCGCGTTTCGGGTTTTGAAATTGATAAGTTTGAAAAGGGCACCAACGTCCTTTGACGACTCGTCGACGCGAGTTATCAATTAATGTCCAATTCGGGTAAACTTTATCAGTGTGAAGTGAGTTTAATCGTGTGAGCGTCCCGATTAACCAGTTTGTGGCATTAATGCTTAAGGGTTGTGCCGAATGCATTAATTGTGAAAACGATTCGCGACTCGACGACCAAGACGATTCCATAAGGATCGAGGATAATTTGGTCTAATGACCGAAACTATCCTCATAACCAAATGGACCCGAATGGGTCATCGATACTCGAATCCATGCATGCTTCGTTTGAAAGAGTCTTTACATGATATTTTAATGGGAATCGTAAAGACATTGAAGTAAAACTTCACATCATCCGATCAACAAATTAAACTTGAGATAAGGAACTCATTCTTGACCCAAGGAAGGCCAAGAAGCCCTCGGCTTCATCTTGTGAAGGGTGGCCGAAGGTTCTCATGGCTCTATCCGAGTCACGAATGATTTCCTAATCGTGGTTTAATTATTTCTCGCATGCTCAAACATCAACCGTGATAAATAGCACTCCTTTTTAACAAAAGCCGGCGTTATCACGATTTGTTTAGCTCATTTAAACATACAAACATTCACAAACGTGTTAACTAAGGAAAAGGATAAAATAACACCGGCTTCATGCATGCAATAATGATAAACAAACTCGGAAATTAACTTGAATAGGCTAAGGAGACCAATCTTAACCCGAAAAGAGCAATTTAAATCTCAACCCTCTCCTTTAGAGAATTGGCCGAGACTTAATGTGCCATAATAGGGTCGGGATAGTCTTCTTTATGATGATCCAAGCCCCTTTCCGACATGGTAGCAAGTCCTAAGATAGTGTACGTGTATAATATAACATAAAATTGCATAAAAATTAAATCTTGTGAATGAAACATGCATGAAAACACCATAATACTCCATAGCCATGCAAAAATATAAAAAGTCCTAAATCCTCTAAGTCGAAAGTGTTTTACCTAGCCTCGGAATACGAGGAAAGAGTCGGGGAAGTGTTTGAGAGTCGGGTGACTCGGTGGAACCCTTAAAAGGGTATTCGGGTGCAAGGATGGGCGTGCACGAGGACGGTCGAGCACGGTGACGGGAGCTAGTGGGCACGGACAGGCGCTGGTGGAGGGCGCGGGGGTGCGCGGTGACAGGCGCGGGCGTGCGCGGATGACAGGCACGGGCGTGCGCGGGTGACGGGCGCGGGCGTGCTCTGATGACGGGCGCGGGCGTGCGCGGGTGACGGGCGCGGGCGTGCGCGGGTGACGGGCGCGGCGTGCGCCGGTGACGGGCGCGGGCGTGCGCCGGTGACGGGCGCGGGCGTGCGCGGGTGACGGGCGCGGGCGTGCGCCGGTGACGGGCGCGGGCGTGCGCCGTGACGGGCGCGGGCGTGCGCGGGTGACGGGCGCGGGCGGGCGCGGATGACGGGCGCGGCGTGCGCCGGTGACGGGCGCGGGCGTGCGCGGATGACGGGCGCGGCGTGCGCCGGTGACGGGCGCGGGCGTGCGCGGGTGACGGGCGCGGGCGGGCGCGGATGACGGGCGCGGCGTGCGCCGGTGACGGGCGCGGGCGTGCGCGGCTGACGGGCGCGGGCGGGCGCGGATGACGGGCGCGGCGTGCGCCGGTGACGGGCGCGGGCGTGCGCGGATGACGGGCGCGGCGTGCGCCGGTGACGGGCGCGGGCGTGCGCGGGTGATGGGCGCGGCGTGCGCTGGTGACGGGCGCGGGCGTGCTGGATGACGAGCACGGGCGTGCGCGGGTGACGGGCACGGGTGTGCTGGTGAAGGGCGCGGGTGGCGCTGGATGAGGAGCACGGGAGTGCGCGGGTGGCGGGCACGGGTGTGCTGGTGAAGGGCGCGGGTGGCGCTGGATGACGAGCACGGGCGTGCGCGGGTGACGGGCGCGGGTGTGCTGGTGATGGGCGCGGGTGGCGCTGGAGACGCTCGGTGACGGACGTTGGTGACGCCCGAGGGTTGCGCTCGGTGACGCTCGGTGACGGACAATGGTGACGCTCGAGGGTTGCGCTCGGTGACGCTCGGTGACGGGCGCTGGCTACGCTCGGTGACGCTCGGTGACGGGCGCTGGCTGCGCTCGGTGACGCTCGGTGACGGACGCTGGTCACCCGAGAGCTCCAACTAGTCCCGAGATGCGGGATGGGACCTTCAAGAGTCGGGTTGGACCGTTGATGGGTCGGTTTTGAGCTGTTTTCCGTTGAACAGACCCGAATGGCATCAAACAGACCCGGCTGAAATATTGGACAGACCCGACTGGCACAAGTCGGGTCGGACGTCGCCACGGAGGCTCCCGATGGAATTTTGAGGCAAGGTCAGTGGCTCCTGACTCCTAACTGACCCCCGGAGGTGACTGTGGTGGTCGTTTGGTCCCAGAGTTATCGGGTCGACCCGTACAGCCCTGCAAAGTTCACGGAAAACAGAGTACGTCTGGAAATTCGGACCCGTCTGGCACCAGTCGGGTCGGACGTTGCTACGGATTTTCCCGATGGAATTTCTGAGCAAGGCCAACGGCTCCCGACTGCTAACTCACCTCTGGAGGTGGCTGTGGTGGTCGTTTTCCGAAAAGAGTCTCGGATCGACCCGATCTGCAAGAAAACCGCACAAACAGTCATAAATTTCGACCCGACTGGGCAGTCGGGCTGTTTCTTCTTCCTGGGGTTAAACCGACGGGTTTTTCTTGGATTTCTTGACTTCTTGACACCCTAGGGTTGTGTGGGGAGGTGTTTGATGGGTTTTGGTAGCTCAAACCGACTTGGAAAGGCTTGAAACCCGGTTTGACATTTTTTACCCGAGAAGGACCAAATCTGTCCAGATTTTGTTCAAGGCTGGTTCTATGGCTTAGAGGCTTCAAACATAAAATCTAAGTTCAGAAATGGATAGAGGGGCTCGAAAACATGTGGGATATGAAGTTTGGTAAAGTTTGGATTCAAGCCGGGATGGATTCCGACTTAAGACTTTGCCCGGTTTTGCTTGGTTTTGCTTGCTGGAAATGGCTGAAGCTTGCTGCGGTTTGCTATGGAGTTTGAGAGCTTTTGAAGAGTGAGAAATGCTAGAGAGAGAGTGTTTTTAAGGTCCCCCCTTAAGTTAATGACATTTGGACAATATATAGAAAAGCTTAAATGCAAGATTAGTGAAGAAAAGTGCAATTAGGGCCATGGATTAGTGGAATCCGAATTTCTTAAGGAAATATCAAGCTCAATCCTCATCCATTGCATTAATGGAGAAGAGATAAGAGCATTGATGGCTTGGATGGGAAGTTGGAGTGTTGAATTGAAACACTTAGATATTTTGCAAAAGGAAGACAAATGCAAGTTGTCTTCTTGGCTTGAAGAAGAAGATGAAAAGAGACATGGAGGGCAATGGGCATGGGTGAGGCGGCAATGAGTTGGCCGTGGGTCCCACGGGTCGCGAGGTAAGTTTGGGCCAAAGTTCGGGTCTCGATTGGTCGCGCATTCGAAGTTCGTGGTTCGAATTGAACGTCGAATTGTCGATATACGCGAGAAAACGGAGTTAATGAGCCCGAGATTGACATTTTTCATGGAGAAATGTCCCGGATGTGTGCGAGGCTCGGAATCCGGTTTTGCTCATTGCAAGTGACCAGGGCGAAGTTGTCCACTTCTGACAGCATATCTTGTGTCCGCATCTCACGTTGGTCATTTTGACATAAATTGTCAGACAACGTGAACAATTATCCCTTAAGCCGGTAATGCTAACGTGGGGCCGGAGACGTCCTAGGAGGTCGAAACTGGATTTCTCAGGATGATTTCTGAGTTGCTTGGGCACTCCGGAGATTACTGTAATCTCTGTTTGTCGAGATCAAACCTCCAAGGACTTGAAAAGTGTATCTGAGACCTCTAAAGCGCTGCTCGGGAGGTCTAGGTGAGTCGTGTGATTTATTCCGACGATTCCACATTGAGCCTTGAGAAGGCTAGCATTGTGTAACGTAAGCATTCGGAGTTAAGTTTCCCCAAAGAGGACCTCCGGATATGGATTTCCACTAAAAATGGTCATTTCCGCTCTTCGGAGGTTACTCGGGAAACCGCGAGGGGTTTTGCTGTTTGTTTTGCCCAATTGTGAATGTCTGCTAGAGTTTTCTGGGCAATGCGGTATGAACTTCGTTTGCCGTAATTCCATCAGACCCTTCTCCGGCTATGCTCTTCTGAAGAGGGGTATGCTTGTTTTGTCGTTCGGAAGTCATTTGAAGTGTCTGTGTGACTTCCAAAAGACAATCTGAAGCGTTGTTCATACTCTGTGTGTTGATGGGGCATGGCCGCGTCTGATATTTGGAATTAACTTTTCTCCAGGAAACCGGCATTTTTGGACTTCCACTGAAAAGTTGTCTGTATACAGAAAATTGTTCTGTATAGAGCAGATGATTTGAAAAATGCCTTTGGGGACACTTTTCATCTTTTTGGCATTGGTGTGGATTTTTGGAGTCCAATATTCACTATCTTCCGACGGCCGAGCGAACTATCGGAAAATAGTGCCGTCCGTGTAATACACTGAAAACGCCGGTTTTGGACATTGTTGAGTTCTTTGGTCGCTCTGTTCCCCTTTGGTGACCCCTAGAGTCCTTCTGTCATGTCCATGGGCCATTTGCTCAATTTTGCCAACTTGAGGATGAATAGTGATTTCTTGCTCTGCCGAGCCGTTTTCTGTATTCTGCTCAAGTCGTGGCTTGGGTCATTGCTAATATCATTGTTTGGAATGGTGAGCCAAAATGGGGTGCTGACACACTCGATAATAACAAACACCTTGTCTGTTATTTACATGTTGCGTGTTATCTTTCCGCACCTGTTTGCCATGCGGGTCGAGCCTGATCCCTAGGCCGAATAATATTAGGGTTCAACGCCCTAATCAACACTCACAGGGTCCAATGCCCTATTCAGTGAGAGCGTCCATTGAATTTCAGTTCTTCGGTCTTTTTCCCTAAACTCACGGCGAGTTAGAGTGGAATAATAACCGAACGCGAAACGACTGGAATTCGACCCTTTTTGTAATTTGTATTTATTGTTTTCGAGAGCATTGTAAGGACTTTTATTTTGTACATTTGTTCTGTAAGAATTCCAGTCGGTGAGCGAACGGTCTGAGAGTCAAATTAATCGAATCGGTCTAATGCTTGCCCAGACACAAGTAAATCCAAGATCTCGCGGTTTTGGTTCACGCAGGGATTCAACCTCCATGGTTCGATGAACTGTAACGCAAGATTGTGAACCAACTCCCCGACATACGGGTTTACTTCTCTCTCGGCTTCTCAACCGACATCGTTTAATTCACCGAATCTTCGGTGTCAAAACGTGCGAGCCGAGTGCAGCTTAATTCATGCTGTAAATCATAAAACATGCAAGCCTAGCAAACCATAGTACCGAAAGGGCGTGCGGGATATAGGCCCGCACGTAACATGAACCCCCGAACACGGATTTTCCGGTTTCGCACAGATCATTGCCTTAGCATTTAGGTGTACCCCGTGTACGGACCCGAATGTGGACTCTCGTCGGGGCCCGCATGCGCGCTTTTGGATTGCGCGGCTTGGGAGTGTCCACCTTCCCGTGGGGACGCGTGACGGACACGCGTGAGAGAAGGAGTCGCCACTTATCATTTTACGACCCGAAGGTCGAGGGCGGATAAGTTACCCGGGGTCTAGGGGTATGGAACACCTAGTTTGTCGTTAAGGCATTGGTCTGTACGGAACCGGAAAATCCGTGTTCGGGGGTTCATGTTACGTGCGGGCCTATATCCCGCACGCCCTTTCGGCACTTTGGTTTGCTAGGCTTGCATTTTTGTTTTATTTATCGCATGAATTAGGGTGCACTCGACTCACACGTTTTGACACCGTAACTTCGATGAATTAAACGATGTCGGTGGAGAAGCCGAGAGAGAAGTAAACCCGTGTGTCGGGGAATTGGTTCACAATCTTACGTTACAGATCATCGAACCATGGAGGTTGAATCCCTGCGTGAACCAGAACCGCGAGTTCTTGGATTTACTTGTATTTGGGCAAGCATTAGACCGATTCGATTAATTCGACTCTCGGACCGTTCGCTCACCAACTGGAATTCTTACAGAATAAATGTACAAAATAAAATCCTTACAATGCTCTCGAAAACAATAAATACAAATTACAAAGGGGTCGAATTCCAGTCGTTTCGCGTTCGGTTATTATTCCACTCTAACTCACCGTGAATTTAGGGAAAAGACCGAAGAACTGAAATTCAATGGACGCTCTCACTGAATAGGGCGTTGGACCCTGTGAGTGTTAATTAGGGCGTTGAACCCTGTGCTTGATGATTAGGGCGTTGATCCCTAATATTATTCGGCCTAGGGATCAGGCTCGACCCGCATGGCAAACAGGTGCGGAAAGATAACACGCAGCAGGTAAATAACAGACAAGGTGTTTGTTATTATCGAGTGTACGTGTTTTAACAAGTTGTTAATCCGGGGTATTTTGGCATGCAAATCCTACCCTATACAAACAAGCACGTGCCAATGTTTTAGCATTCGGGTTTGTTTTGAGAACTTGACAAAGAGAGTCAAATCTCATGTGTGTGGATTGCTTTTACAGTTGTTCTGTATTGTGACACTGAATTTCCATTGAATTAGCCAAACTCGTGTTTTGACTCTAGATTTGGAATCTAGAATTCCTCCTAACCATTATCTAGTGTTTGGTTAGGTCGAGTGAAAGGTTAATCAGCATTTCGCATGTTTTCTGACAGAGATAACTGTTCTAGTTACCCGAGTCTATGTTAGGATAACAGAAACTCATCAGTTAGATAAGAAAAGGCTATGCAGATGAACCTGCACCTGAACAGGAAGCCCATTCTTATCCCGTACTGTAGTGTTTCTGTCATGCTAACCCTAAGGGTGTAACTGAATTGTGAAAAGACTATTTTGCCCTTTATTTGAAAATTGTATTCAGAAAAGGGGAAACATCGCAGTGCGGGCCACCTCGGCCTGTAGCCGGTGTCAACCAAATCCCTGGATCGTCCAGGGTTGTGCAAGAACCCCGAAAAAACCAAAGAACCGGTCGATCTGCCCGGAAGTGATCTAGAAAGATCTTCTGTATCCTGACCTGAGCTACCTGGAATCAGGTAAAAACTCAAGTTGAGACACAGAAGCCCTTTTCAGACGTCCATGCTACATCGGACCGCGCGTTTCGAGTTTTGAAATTGATAAGTTTGAAAAGGGCACCAACGTCATTTGACAACTCGTCGACGCGAGTTATCAGTTAATGGCCAATTCGTGTAAACTTTATCAGTGTGAAATGGGTTTAATCATGTGAGCGTCCCGATTAACCCGTTTGTGGAATTAATGCTTAAGGGTTGTGCCGAATGCATTAATTGTGAAAACGATTCGCGACTCGACGACCAAGACGATTCCATAAGGATTAAGGATAATTTGGTCCAATGACCGAAACTACCCTCGTAACTGAATGGACCCGAATGAGTCATCGATACTCGAATCCATGCATGCTTTGTTTTGAAAAGACATTTTCATGCGATATTGCGACGATAATGTAAATTGTAAATTACACGAAAGCCGAGAATGGACTCAAAACGGGAAGAGGAAGCCTCATGCAACCCGTACGAGTCTAAGAGGCTCTCGATTACTTCTCCTTGGAGATAGCCGAGAGGTCTCATGGCCCGAATGGGGTTCCACGAGGTTTCCCTGTCTCATTTCGAATCATTTCTCGCATGCTTAAACGACAAACATTATAAATGACACGATTAAACGAAAGTCGGTATTGCCATGATTTGAATAACGCATTCGAACATGGAAACATGCACAAACAAGTTATTTAAGGAATATATAAAACAATACCGACTTCATGCACATGAGAAAATGCGATGAAACTCAGGAATCGAACTTGGATCGGGTCAAGAAGATCGTTCCTTGCCCGAAAGGAGCCAGAGAGCATTCGGTCACCTCCCTTGGAGGGAAACCCGTGAGCTCTTTGCCTTTCCTGGGTCGAGATGTTCTTCTCGACTACGATCCAAGTGTTTCCCGACATGCTAGCATATAAATCAAGGATAAATATGCATGATGTAATAAGGAAATTGCATAAAATTAAAGTTCGGAATTAAAATCATGCTTAAAACTCCATAAACACAACAATAATATAAAAGTCCTAGCTCCTCTAAGTCGGGAATGGTCATACCTAGTCCCGAGATGCGGGATGGTACCTTCAAGAGTCGGGTTGGACCGTTGATGGGTCGGGTTTGGGCTGTTTTCCGTTGAACAGACCCGAATGGCACCAAACAGACCCGGCTGGAATAATGGACAGACCCGACTGGCACAAGTCGGGTCGGACGTCGCCACGGAGGCTCCCGATAGAATTTTGAGGCAAGGTCGGCGGCCTTGGGTAGCCAAGGGACCCCTCTAGGTGACCGTGGTGGTCGTTTGTTCCCAGAGTTGTCGGGTCGACTCGTACAGTCCTGCAAATATCACCCAAAACAGAGCACGTCTGGAATTTCGGACCCGACTGGCACAAGTCGGGTCGGACGTCGCCACGGAGGCTCCCGATGGAATGTTTGAGCAAGGCCAACGGCTCCCGACTGCTAACTCACCTCCGGAGGTGGCTGTGGTGGTCGTTTTCCGAAAAGAGTCCTGGATCGACCCGATCTGCAAGAAAACCGAACAGACAGTCAGAAACGCCGGCCCAACTGAGCAGTTTTCGGGTCGGAATTCATAACGGTGGATTCCGATGGAATTTTTGAGCAAGGTCGGTGGCTTCCGACTCCTAACGAACCCCCGGAGGTGTTTGATGGGTTTTGAAAGTTCAGACCGACTCGAAAAGGTGAGAAAACAGGGCTGGAAGTTTTGACCCGGCTGGGCCAAAACTGTGCTCGATTCTGTACTGAGCTGATTCTCTAACTTAGAGGTTTCAAACTTGAAATCTAAGCTCGGAAATGGATAGAGGGGGTCGAAAACACGTAGGATATGAAGTTTGGTGAAGTTTGGATTTAAGTCGGGATGGATTCCGACTTAAGTCTTGAGTGTTTTGCTTGGTTTTTTGGGTGGTTCTTGCTTGCTGCGATTTTGCTGAAGTTCTTGGGAGGTTGAGAGCATTTGTTTGAGTGAGAAATGCTAGAGAGAGAGTGCTTGAAGGTCTATCCTTAAGTTAATGACATTTGGACAATATATAGAAAAGCTTAAATGCAAGATTAGTGAAGAAAAGTGCAATTAGGGCCATGGATTAGTGGAATCCGAATTTCTTAAGGAAATATCAAGCTCAATCCTCATCCATTGCATTAATGGAGAAGAGATAAGAGCATTGATGGCTTGGATGGGAAGTTGGAGTGTTGAATTGAAACACTTAGATATTTTGCAAAAGGAAGACAAAGGCAAGTTGTCTTCTTGGCTTGAAGAAGAAGATAACAAGAGAGGGGTGGTTCTTCTTGTCTTTGGCAAGGGGAAGAAGGTCCCGTGGGTCCCACACGGGATTGGAGGTGAATCGGGAATGCTCGGATGTCGATCGGTTACGTGTTCGAGTTCCGTGACTTGAAAGAACGTTGTATCGACAATGTGTGCGAGAAAACGATCCCGATAAGCCCAAGATTGTCAATTTTTGTGGAAGAATGCTTCGGGTGCGTACGAGGCTCGGAAGCCGTTTTTGCCCGTTCCGGGTGACCAGAGCGAAGTTAACCGCTTCTAACAGCATATCTTGTATCTGCATCCCACGTTGGTCATTTTGACATGAATTGTCAGACAACGTGAACAATTGACCCTTAAGCCGGTAATGCAAATGTGAAGCCGGAGACGTCCTAGGAGTCCGAAGTTGGATTTCTCAGATTGCTGTCTGAGTTGCTTGGGCGTTCCGGAAATCAATGTGATCTCCGTTTGTCAAGACTGGATCTCTAAGGACTTGAAAAGTGTATCTGAGACCTTTAAAGCAATGCTCAGGAGGCCTAGACACATTGTGCAGTTCAGTCCGACGATTTCACATTAAGCCTTGGAGTGTGTACCACTGTGTAGCGTAGGCTTCCGGCGTCAAGTTTCCGTAAAAAGGACCTCCGGATATGCCTTTCCACTAAAAATGGCTATTTCTGCTCCGCGGAGGTTACTCGGGAAACTGAGAAGGGTTTTGCTGTCTGTTTTGCCCAATTGTGAATGTCCGCTGGAGTTTTCAGGGCAATGTAGTGTGAACTTTGTTTGCTGTAATTCCATCAGATCAGTCTCCGGTTATGCTCCTCTGAAGAGGGGTTTGCCCGTTTTGTCGCTCGGAAGTCATTTAGGGTGTCTGTATGGCTTCCAAAAGGCAATCTGAAGCACTGCTTGTGATCTGTATGATTGTGGGGCATGGCCGCATCTGATATTTGAAATTAACTTTTCTCCGAGAAACCGGCATTTTTAGACTTCCACTGAAAAGTTGTCTGTATACAGAAAGTTATTCTGTATAGAGCAGATGATTTACGAAATGCGTTTGAAGACACTTTTCATTTGTTTGGCATCGATGTAGATTTTTGAAGTCCAATGTTGGCTATCTTTCGACGGTCGAGCGAACTATCGAAAAATAGGACTGTCCATGTGGTAAACTGGAAATGCCGGTTTTGGATATTGCTGAGCTCTCTAGTCACTCTATTACCCTTTGGTGACCCCTGGAGTCCTTCTGTCAAATGCATGTGTCATTTTGCTCGATTTTACTGACTTGAGGATGAATAGTGATTTTCTGCTCTATTAAGTCGTTTTTTTGTATTTTGCTCAAGTCATGGCTTGGATCATTGCTGATGATGTAATTTAAATCGGTGAGCCAAAATGGGGTGCTGACAGCTTGCCCCTCTTTGATTGCGTGCTCGAGTAGAGGATGCAGCCAAAGACTTCAGAAGCACCCCAGTTTGATAGCACTGATCGATATGGAAATTCCTATAATGGTCTTCTCCTTCTTGCTTTGGATATATGGGATATTGTGCCTAATTGAAAAATAAAGGAAGTGAGGTGAGATGTGCATAAGTTTGGCAGCAACAAGCATGGTGCATGCATAAAGGAAATTGCAGTTAATGGGAAATTCCTTGTTTAATTAAAAAACGATATGCCAAGTTTAATGAAAACTGTTGAGCTTAATAAAAGGTGTGTTACTTAGGTAGGTGTGGAATCCGAAAGTAATAAATGTAGGGTATATAACCCGAAAACCGTAAATGATGGGTGTGCATCCGAAAAGCAGTAAATGTAGGGTGTATAACCCGAAAGTAGTAAATGTGTGGGTGTGTAACCCGAAAGCTGTAGAACAGTGGTGGTGTGGCTGTGTGGGGCGGATGCTGCCCCGAAAGTGCTGATCCGTCAAAGGCACGTATTGTTGGAATGGTTACGCTTTGCGGAAGACAGATTTTACTGGCTTCGGCAATCGTACTTTGACCTGCTGGAAGTTCGCCAGGATTCGGCATCTTGTCCTGCGAGACTCGAGCTCTTGGGAAGGAGCGCCTACGTATCCCATGTGGTCGGGAATCAGAGTCCGCCGTAGTTCTTGCCGTTTGTAGTACCTGTGATCCTGGCATTACTAGTAAATCATAAGAGAAATACTAACAAGTGATGGGCACAGGTGATCATGAAAATGTTATTGCAACACGCAGATCTTCAATTTCGGGTCGCCTGAGTAACCCTTGAAGATTTTTGCTTTAACAGTGCAGATGGGTCCCGTTCTCGGAGGCTTGGATGCGAGGCCTCCAGGGGCTCCCGTTAGCTATGTATTGGGCATATGGAGACATCCATGACAATGCCCTAGCAGCTCTATCGGTTGTTCGACGTGCCCGTCGATTTTGAACCCTTCTCAATAGGGTACCGTAGGGCGGCTACATTTGCAACTCGTTTGGAGATTTCTGTTTAGATTTGATCAGACTCGGTCTGACCATTTCCAGAATGCTATGACTAGACCTCGGAAAGGAATGTCTGGGATTTCGGCATTGTAGTAGCCTGTTGAAGGGTGGCTGTGACCCATTTTGGAGTTATACAAAGACAAAGAGAAGATAGAAAGCTTGGGGGAACGCGCTGCCCCAAGCTAAAAGGATACACGAGTTCACGCTTGCAGTGAGATGTACCCCTTTTCCTCTGTTCTTTTGTTATGTAGACTATCCCAAACTGCTTGGATGGCACGCTCGGTTTGCCCACTGTGCTTGAGAAGGAATCTGCGCTGAACGGTTGAGCTGTATTAGAGGGCTGATCGAGGATCATGTTGGAGTAGATAATCTGGCCACTTCTGTTGAGGATCCCTAGTCCGCACGATGTGTGAGGAACCAGGGAGTCATTTTTATCCATCCCTCGTTTAACTCTCCTTTTGCTACGGTCACCCACCTTGGGGCGGTACCTCTCAACCTAAAGGGGATGAGCTCTCCTTTTGCCACGACCGTCCTAGAGGGTTTCCGGTCGTGCCTCTCTTTTGCCCTAGCTTTTGCCTAGGCCGCCCCAAAAGGGGTTTTCGACCTAGCGGGCTCGATTCTTTTATCTCTCGAGTTTGCAAGGGCGAAGGTTTTGAAGGATTCAATCTCCGAGTGCATTGTGTTCTGTCTCCATCGAGGACTGGTGTCTGCTGCTTCCCCTTTTTGTCGGGGTTTGTTGATCGTCTGGATTGGCGGCGCCGGCGCTTTTGGTGAACGTCGGCGTTGCCCTGTTTTGTTGGTTGGCGGGTTTTTCCCGCGTCTTTTCTCTCTCTCTTCATTGGCGGGTTTTTCCCGCTTCTTTTCGCTCTGTTTTTTTTTTTTTTGCAGCTGGGGTTTGTTTTGTGCCCCATGTTTTTGTATGAAACTCCTCGACTTTGCATCGCCGAGGCCGCTTTAGTGTGCTTCGCCTCGTGGAGACTTGTTACATGTTGCTAGCCCTATTTTGTGAGGGCCGGTTTTCTTGGAAGTTTGACTCTCGTGCACTCAGAAGTCGAACTCCGTGTCATTTGCCCTTGCAAGCATTGCATGTGAATTTCCCCTGTTGACTAGAAAGAAAATGTAGAATTGCCCCGTGAATAGGAAACCGAGGTTGCCCCGGTGTGAATGTTGATCGGGGATGCCCCGGTCTTCATTTTGTGGAAGTGGCTTGTGGCAGGCACCTTGTGCGATGTCTCCGATCATCTTTTGTTATTCTTTACAGTACGTGCCTCTTGGAGGGTGCACGCTGCTGAAGTCACTGGATGTTCAAGGAAGACGGTTGCATAAATGCTGAGTGATTCGTTCGATTGTCCTCATCTTCGACTTCATAGGGGGTACCTCATCGTTGGACACCTCCCTCGTTAAAGTATAAAGAAAGGGTCCGAGACAAGTTCTCAGGAAAGTGTGAACTCATGCATCGCTCTTTGCCTGTGGTCAATGTGCCCCTGTGAAGGATGACAAAGAAGACAATGCATTAGGCGATTATGCGAGTGAATATGTGGTAAGAAATATGAGGTGGTCCCATGGGAAAATCCATTTTTGTCCCGCGCGCAACCCATGGGGTGCTGCGTGCAGACGACATTTGTTTCCGAGAATCTAGTCATCGCCACTCTGGAGTGGTTAGTCCGTGACTGAAGTTACATAAGCATATTTTCCTTAATTGCAAGTAGGCATGCGCAGCCGTCCTAGGGAAGGCTCGAGGAGCCGGGTCCCATGAGGACAGGTGAGTCGAACAGGTCCAACAGAACTAATAGGGCATCACAAAGACTATCCTAATGCTCCATTGAAGGATTTGTTCATGTCGGGAGCCCATTTGTGGGAATGCATTTGAATGAAAGCAACAGAGAGTTTAAAGAAAACTGCACGTGTTGCCCCAGTGTTTAGTCGATGACCACAACGGAGGTGGATGAGATCCATTCTTGATCGGAGGCATGACCGTGCTGGTCTGCGATCGAGAGTTGGGTCATGCTCTGTTTGTGGAGCTGTCACTTTCTGTCTTTGTGGTGGAAAGATTAGACTTGCTCCTTGAAGTATCGCTTGGATGAATTTGTATCCAAGTCAATTTTGGATTTCAGATGAGCCTGAAAGCAGTAAATGCGAGGCGTCAAAACCTGAAAGCAGTAAATGCGGGGCCGAAGCCCAAAAGCAGTAAATGCTGGGCCGAGGCCCGAAAGCAGTAAATGCAGAACTGAGGTCCGATGCAGTAAATGCATGCTCGATAGGAAAATGCAAGAGATGTAAGAGCAAAGGTCAATGCTGAGGAATAGTGCAAGGCGCTGCAATGCAGTGACGCCGATTTGCTTGCGGTATTGCTCTATGGAGCAGGAATGTGGACTTAGTGTTGAAATCCCAAGGAGCTGGATGGATGGGAGACGTTTGTTGTCTCAATTGTGGCCGCTTAGTATTCAGGCTGTCTTCTTGTTGAGAATTTCCTGCAATGGGAAAAGAAAACCATGAAGGAGCATGAACCGTTCAGCATTTCAATGCAAGAGTATAGGGAAGCGATCTAGCCTGGTAGGTGTCGTGCGAGCACACCGAGAGACATGCATTGATACATTGAGCAGGCATGTATGAGTTGGTGTGAACATGCTTGGACATGTGTGAGGCACGCTTGATCGTTGGTAGATGCGCGGGGTCACGCGGAGGGACATGCGTCTGATCACGCGGTGACATTCTTTGTTAGGAAGAAGTTAGTGTTGGTTAACTTCGCCTGGGAAGGTTGATCGGCCCTCGGGCCACAGCTCGTCTGGCCGTAGAGGACGGGTGAAGGCCGCGAGTGGCTTGCCCGCGAAAGTGGGCACGACTCGCCTATCGTGCGGGGTGGGTGGCCGGGATGGACGGCCTCTGGTCATAGCATATCTCGCTATGGAGAAGTGAAGACCGCGGGTGGTCTACCCGCGAAGGTTGGCACGACTCGCCTGTCGTGCGGGGTGGGTGGCCGGGATGGACGGCCTCTGGTCATAGCACGCCTCGCCATGGAGAGGTGAAAACCGTGGGTGGTCTACCCGCGAAGGTTAGCACAACTCGCCTGTCGTGCGGGACATGGTAGTCGCTGTGCAAACATTGGATGCAGGCAATGTATGAGTTTTCAAAAGCTAATGCCGTTGCATTGATTTGATTCAAGTTCCCAGATTTACGAAGATGGTTCATTTGAAAAAGGGAACTTAAGCAATAAACCAATGCAATGTCCTAGTTTGTTTGAAAACATGCATGCAGTGAAAAAAAGTAAAGTATAACTGTATCTGTTACAATGTACATCGCTCTTTGTGAAAAACAGCAAAAGGCCCGCCTAAAGGAAAAACTACAGGCCGACTCAAAGACTCAACTTTTGGGTAGGTTGACGGCATGAAGGCAATTTTGGTCCAGCATGACGGTCCCTGTTTGTGCATGGTTTAGGTGCTACCGGGAAAGCAACTAACTAGGGATGGGGGCTCCCGACTCAAGGGTATCAATTCCTTGAAATCGGGCGGGATTCTTTTCAAGGCCTAAGCGACAGTCGAACCGCGCGCCGTACCCCTACTTCGAACCCCTGTCTAACCTAGATTCCTAAATTGCCGCTCGTGGGATTTCAAGCGTGGTACCTAAATCCACTAGAGTGATGCAATGCAAGTGCAAAAAAGTAAATGTGCATAAAGTAGATAAGCGAAAAATTGCGGGAAGCGATAAATGAACATGCAAGCAAGCAAACGAATCGAGCCTGAACCCACTAAGTATGTCCCCAGTGGAGTTGCCAAGCTGTACGGACCCGAATGTGGACTCTCGTCGGGGCCCGCATGCGCGCTTTTGGATTGCGCGGCTTAGGAGTGTCCACCTTCCCGTGGGGACGCGTGACGGACACGCGTGAGAGAAGGAGTCGCCACTTATCATTTTGCGACCCGAAGGTCGAGGGCGGATAAGTTACCCGGGGTCTAGGGGTATGGAACACCTAGTTTGTCGTTAAGGCATTGGTCTGTACGGAACCGGAAAATCCGTGTTCGGGGGTTCATGTTACGTGCGTGCCTATATCCCGCACGCCCTTTCGGTACTCTGGTTTGCTAGGCTTGCATTTTTGTTTTATTTATCGCATGAATTAGGGTGCACTCGACTCACACGTTTTGACACCGTAACTTCGATGAATTAAACGATGTCGGTGGAGAAGCCGAGAGAGAAGTAAACCCGTGTGTCGGGGAATTGGTTCACAATCTTACGTTACAGATCATCGAACCATGGAGGTTGACTCCCTGCGTGAACCAGAACCGCGAGTTCTTGGATTTACTTGTATCTGGGCAAGCATTAGACCGATTCGATTAATTCGACTCTCGGACCGTTCGCTCACCGACTGGAATTCTTACAGAATAAATGTACAAAATAAAATCCTTACAATGCTCTCGAAAACAATAAATACAAATTACAAAGTGGTCGAATTCCAGTCGTTTCGCGTTCGGTTATTATTCCACTCTAACTCACCGTGAGTTTAGGGAAAAGACCGAAGAACTGAAATTCAATGGACGCTCTCACTGAATAGGGCGTTGGACCCTGTGAGTGTTAATTAGGGCATTGAACCCTGTGCTTGATGATTAGGGCGTTGAACCCTAATATTATTCGGCCTAGGGATCAGGCTCGACCCGCAGGCAAACAGGTGCGGAAAGATAACACGCAGCAGGTAAATAACAGACAAGGTGTTTGTTATTATCGAGTGTACGTGTTTTAACAAGTTGTTAATCCGGGGTATTTTGGCATGCAAATCCTACCCTATACAAACAAGCACGTGCCAATGTTTCAGCATTCGGGTTTGTTTTGAGAACTTGACAAAGAGAGTCAAATCTCATGTGTGTGGATTGCTTTTACAGTTGTTCTGTATTGTGACACTGAATTTCCATTGAATTAGCCAAACTCGTGTTTTGACTCTAGATTTGGAATCTAGAATTCCTCCTAACCATTATCTAGTGTTTGGTTAGGTCGAGTGAAAGGTTAATCAGCATTTCGCATGTTTTCTGACAGAGATAACCGTTCTAGTTACCCGAGTCTATGTTAGGATAACAGAAACTCATTAGTTAGATAAGAAAAGGCTATGCAGATGAACCTGCACCTGAACAGGTAGCCCATTCTTATCCCGTACTGTAGTGTTTCTGTCATGCTAACCCTAAGGGTGTAACTGAATTGTGAAAAGACTATTTTGCCCTTTATTTGAAAATTGTTTTCAGAAAAGGGGAAACATCGCAGTGCGGGCCACCTCGGCCTGTAGCCGGTGTCAACCAAATCCCTGGATCGTCCAGGGTTGTGCAAGAACCCCGAAAAAGCCAAAAAACCGGTCGATCTGCCCGGAAGTGATCTAGAAAGATCTTCTGTATCCTGACCTGAGCTACCTGGAATCAGGTAAAAACTCAAGTTGAGACACAGAAGCCCTTTTCAGACGTCCATGCTACATCGGACCGCGCGTTTCGGGTTTTGAAATTAATAAGTTTGAAAAGGGCACCAACGTCATTTGACAACTCGTCGACGCGAGTTATCAGTTAATGGCCAATTCGTGTAAACTTTATCAGTGTGAAATGGGTTTAATCATGTGAGCGTCCCGTTTAACCCGTTTGTGGAATTAATGCTTAAGGGTTGTGCCGAATGCATTAATTGTGAAAACGATTCGCGACTCGACGACCAAGACGATTCCATAAGGATTAAGGATAATTTGGTCCAATGACCGAAACTATCCTCGTAACTGAATGGACCCGAATGAGTCATCTATACCCGAATTCATGCATGCTTTGTTTTGAAAAGACATTTTCATGCGATATTGCGACGATAATGTAAATTGTAAATTACACGAAAGCCGAGAATGGACTCAAAACGGGAAGAGGAAGCCTCATGCAACCTGTACGAGTCTAAGAGGCTCTCGATTACTTCTCCTTGGAGATAGCCGAGAGGTCTCATGGCCCGAATGGGGTTCCACGAGGTTTCCCTGTCTCATTTCGAATCATTTCTCGCATGCTTAAACGACAAACATTATAAATGACACGATTAAACGAAAGTCGGTATTGCCATGATTTGAATAACGCATTCGAACATGGAAACATGCACAAACAAGTTATTTAAGGAATATATAAAACAATACCGACTTCATGCACATGAGAAAATGCGATGAAACTCAGGAATCGAACTTGGATCGGGTCAAGAAGATCGTTCCTTGCCCGAAAGGAGCCAGAGAGCATTCGGTCACCTCCCTTGGAGGGAAACCCGTGAGCTCTTTGCCTTTCTTGGGTCGAGATGTTCTTCTCGACTACGATCCAAGTGTTTCCCGACATGCTAGCATATAAATCAAGGATAAATATGCATGATGTAATAAGGAAATTGCATAAAATTAAAGTTCGGAATTAAAATCATGCTTAAAACTCCATAAACACAACAATAATATAAAAGTCCTAGCTCCTCTAAGTCGGGAATGGTCATACCTAGTCCCGAGATGCGGGATGGTACCTTCAAGAGTCGGGTTGGACCGTTGATGGGTCGGGTTTGGGCTGTTTTCCGTTGAACAGACCCGAATGGCACCAAACAGACCCGGCTGGAATAATGGACAGACCCGACTGGCACAAGTCGGGTCGGACGTCGCCACGGAGGCTCCCGATAGAATTTTGAGGCAAGGTCGGCGGCCTTGGGTAGCCAAGGGACCCCTCTAGGTGACCGTGGTGGTCGTTTGTTCCCAGAGTTGTCGGGTCGACTCGTACAGTCCTGCAAATATCACCCAAAACAGAGCACGTCTGGAATTTCGGACCCGACTGGCACAAGTCGGGTCGGACGTCGCCACGGAGGCTCCCGATGGAATTTTTGAGCAAGGCCAACGGCTCCCGACTGCTAACCCGATCTGCAAGAAAACCGAACAGACAGTCAGAAACGCCGGCCCAACTGAGCAGTTTTCGGGTCGGAATTCATAACGGTGGATTCCGATGGAATTTTTGAGCAAGGTCGGTGGCTCCCGACTCCTAACGAACCCCCGGAGGTGTTTGATGGGTTTTGAAAGTTCAGACCGACTCGAAAAGGTGAGAAAACAGGGCTAGAAGTTTTGACCCGGCTGGGCCAAAACTGTGCTCGATTCTGTACTGAGCTGATTCTCTAACTTAGAGGTTTCAAACTTGAAATCTAAGCTCGGAAATGGATAGAGGGGGTCGAAAAAACGTAGGATATGAAGTTTGGTGAAGTTTGGATTTAAGTCGGGATGGATTCCGACTTAAGTCTTGAGTGTTTTGCTTGGTTTTTTGGGTGGTTCTTGCTTGCTGCGATTTTGCTGAAGTTCTTGGGAGGTTGAGAGCAATTGTTTGAGTGAGAAAAGCTAGAGAGAGAGTGCTTGAAGGTCTGTCCTTAAGTTAATGACATTTGGACAATATATAGAAAAGCTTAAATGCAAGATTAGTGAAGAAAAGTGCAATTAGGGCCATGGATTAGTGGAATCCGAATTTCTTAAGGAAATATCAAGCTCAATCCTCATCCATTGCATTAATGGAGAAGAGATAAGAGCATTGATGGCTTGGATGGGAAGTTGGAGTGTTGAATTGAAACACTTAGATATTTTGCAAAAGGAAGACAAAGGCAAGTTGTCTTCTTGGCTTGAAGAAGAAGATGACAAGAGAGGGGTGGTTCTTCTTGTCTTTGGCAAGGGGAAGAAGGTCCCGTGGGTCCCACACGGGATTGGAGGTGAATCGGGAATGCTCAGATGTCGATCGGTTACGTGTTCGAGTTCCGTGACTTGAAAGAACGTTGTATCGACAATGTGTGCGAGAAAACGATCCCGATAAGCCCAAGATTGTCAATTTTTGTGGAAGAATGCTTCGGGTGCGTACGAGGCTCGGAAGCCGTTTTTGCCCGTTCCGGGTGACCAGAGCGAAGTTAACCGCTTCTAACAGCATATCTTGTATCTGCATCCCACGTTGGTCATTTTGACATTTATTGTCAGACAACGTGAACAATTGACCCTTAAGCCGGTAATGCAAATGTGAAGCCGGAGACGTCCTAGGAGTCCAAAATTGGATTTCTCAGATTGCTGTCTGAGTTGCTTGGGCGTTCCGGAAATCAATGTGATCTCCGTTTGTCAAGACTAGATCTCTAAGGACTTGAAAAGTGTATCTGAGACCTTTAAAGCAATGCTCAGGAGGCCTAGACACATTGTGCAGTTCAGTCCGACGATTTCACATTAAGCCTTGGAGTGTGTACCACTGTGTAGCGTAGGCTTCCGGCGTCAAGTTTCCGTAAAAAGGACCTCCGGATATGCCTTTCCACTGAAAATGGCTATTTCTGCTCCGCGGAGGTTACTCGGGAAACTGAGAAGGGTTTTGCTGTCTGTTTTGCCCAATTGTGAATGTCCGCTGGAGTTTTCAGGGCAATGTAGTGTGAACTTTGTTTGCTGTAATTCCATCAGATCAGTCTCCGGTTATGCTCCTCTGAAGAGGGGTTTGCCCGTTTTGTCGCTCGGAAGTCATTTAGGGTGTCTGTATGGCTTCCAAAAGACAATCTGAAGCACTGCTCGTGATCTGTATGATTGTGGGGCATGGCCGCATCTGATATTTGAAATTAACTTTTCTCCGAGAAACCGGCATTTTTAGACTTCCACTGAAAAGTTGTCTGTATACAGAAAGTTATTCTGTATAGAGCAGATGATTTGCGAAATGCGTTTGAAGACACTTTTCATTTGTTTGGCATCGATGTAGATTTTTGAAGTCCAATGTTGGCTATCTTTCGACGGTCGAGCGAACTATCGGAAAATAGGACTATCCATGTGGTAAACTGGAAATGCCGGTTTTGGATATTGCTGAGCTCTCTAGTCACTCTATTACCC
Source organism: Punica granatum (assembly GCF_007655135.1). Classification (NCBI taxonomy): domain Eukaryota; kingdom Viridiplantae; phylum Streptophyta; class Magnoliopsida; order Myrtales; family Lythraceae; genus Punica; species Punica granatum. The sequence goes on from NC_045131.1 coordinate 20,915,993, forward strand.
TTTGGTGACCCCTGGAGTCCTTCTGTCAAATGCATGTGTCATTTTGCTCGATTTTGCTAACTTGAGGATGAATAGTGATTTTCTGCTCTGTTAAGTCGTTTTTTTGTATTTTGCTCAAGTCATGGCTTGGATCATTGCTGATGATGTAATTTAAATCGGTGAGCCAAAATGGGGTGCTGACACCCCGTACCCCTAGACCCGGGCGACTCAACGGCCCTCGACCTACGGGTCGTAAACAGTAAGTGGCGACTTCTTCTCACGCGTGTCCGTCGCGCATCCCCACGGGAAGGTGGACATTCCCAAGCCGCGCGATCCAAAAGCGCGCATGCGTGCCCCGACGAGATCAAATTCGGGTGCGCACAGCGGGTTTTTCCCGCTTCTTTTCGCTCTGTTTTTTTTCTTGCAGCTAGGGTCTGTATTGTGCCCCTTGTATTTGTTTGAAACTCCTCGACTTTGCATTATCGAGGCTGTTTTTGTTTGCTTCGCCCCATGGAGACTTGATGTACTTTGTTGTCCTAGCCCAATTTTGTGATGGCTGGTTTTCTCAGAAGTCTGATGCTTGTGCACTCAAAAGCCGAACTTCGCGTCTTTTGTCCTTGCAAACTTTACAAGTCCTTTCCCCTATTGTCTAAAAAGAAAACAAAATTACCCCAGGAGTGTGTGACCAAGGTTGTCATGATGCTTGCTATGGAAGATGCCCATTCTTGATGCGAATGACTAGGAGCGTTCCAGTGTTGTTTGTTGGAGTGACCCACCATGGCGACCTCAGGGCGAACTTTAACCAGGGATGCCCCAGTGTACGTCGCTTGCCGAGGTCATGTTGTCGCGAGCTTCAGCCGGGGATGCCCCAGTGTACGTCGCTTGCTGAGGTCATGTTGTCGCGAGCTTCAGCCGGGGATGCCCCAGTGTACGTCGCTTGCCGAGGTCATGTTGTCGCGAGCTTCAGCCGGGGATGCCCCAGTGTACGTCGCTTGCCGAGGTCATGTTGTCGCGAGCTTCAGCCGGGGATGCACTTACGTCGCTTGCCGAGGTCATGTTGTCGCGAGCTTCAGCCGAGGATGCCCCAGTGTACGTCGCTTGCCGAGGTCGTGTTGTCGCGAGCTTCAGCCGGGGATGCCCCAGTGTACGTCGCTTGCCGAGGTCGTGTTGTCGCGAGCTTCAACCGGGGATGCCCCAGTGTACGTCATTTGGAAGTGCTCATCATGGGAGGATGATGTTCGAGATGGTCTCGGTGTGAATGATGAATGTGAATGCCCCAATCTTCATTGTTAATGTGACCTGTGGTGGGCGCCTTGTACAACCATCGTCCCCGATCATGCTTGTGGCTCCAGCATCAGTTGTACGTTGGAGAGGTGTGCTCTCGAAGCCAATAGGCATGCTTGTTTGTCGATTGAGACGGTTGCGCTAAAGGTATGCGGCTCGTTCGGACGCTTCCGTCATCGGCTTCATAGGGGGTACCTCCTTGTCGGGCCCTTCCCTAATGAAGTATAGGAAGAAAGACCCGATAGGAGTTCTCGGAGAGGTGTGAACCTGTGTATCGTTCTTTACCTGTGACCGACGTGTCCCTATGAGAGATTTTAAAGAAGAAGATGCATTAGGTGATTGATCGGTGGAATATGTGGTAAGAAATGTAGAGTAGACCCATAGGAAAATCCCCTTATCCAACGTGCGACCCATGGGGTGCCGCGCATGGGGACACTCAATTCCGAGATCTAGTCATCGCCACCCTGGAGTGGGCAGACCGTGGCTAGGGGCCACATAGGTGTATTTTCCCTGATTGCAGGTGTCAGCACCCCATTTTGGACCACCAGCTTCCTACACGAGAATCCCCGTCCAAAGACCAGGTTACTATTCATTACCCGACAATCAGAGGCGAACGTGCGGTCACAGAGTCCTGAACGACAGGAGAAAAGCTGGGCCCATTAGAAAAACAGAAGAGAGCAGTAAGAAGAACATACAGGCAACGAACCCCAAAATAACAAAAGCCGGCACTATGGCACTATTCATCGCCGGATCACCGGAGCGTCAAAAGATATCCAATATGGGACTCTAAAAATCCCTCTTGGTGCCAAAATGACCAATGGCACATCCGGGCACACTTCAGAAGCACCCTGCTTAAGCCGGGGCACTCCCGAATATTCACAGACGCCTTCCTAACGGGGCCCCCGAGAGGCCCGATTCACGAACAAATAAACGGCACTCGGAAACAGGCCCGCACACATCCAAGGACCACCAGGACCAAGGAACAAGTTTCAGACTGCCTTTCGGAGTTCGTCTTGGTCTCCCGAGTGGATCCCGACCCGGAGAAAGGGCCCTTTTTTGCACAGAAACGTGGCCAGAGACGCTTTTAATGAACCGTAAGTGCACGAAATCCGCGCCGACCAATCCCGAAGACCTCAAGGCCTAGGAAAACGAACCCTGATCGCATTGCACAATCCATTTAGGTTTCCCGAGTACTATTCCGGCAACAAAAGGGCCCCTTTCAAGCGGAATCTCGCGCTTAGAGTTCATTCGAGGAAATGTTGACATCCGAGCTTTGCACCACCCACTCCCAACAACCCCTAGGGGCTAGGAAATCATTTTGGCTCGGACCAAGCAAATCATACCGAGCTCCCGAGTGGTCTCCTAGCCTTCGGTCATAAACGTTTTAATGGTCATAAACGCCTCCTGACAAGCCTTCGGGACTCATTTTTGACAAACGGAGATCACAGTGGTCTCCGAACACATCAGAACACTAGGGAAACACCGAGAAAGCCCCATTCGCGGATTCTTAGGACGCCTCCGGATATTGATCTCCAGTCAGGGCCGGCAAGTAAACCGTTCTGCCCAAAGCATAAAGCACGCCGACACGAGCGGTACATCACGCAGAGGCGCGAACAAGCGACAGAAACGAACAACTTCACCCCAATCATCCAAACGGAGCAAAACCGGCTTTCGAGTCCCTGGGATGCCCGAGCATTCACCCATACGAAGAATGTCAATATTAGGCTCATTAAGACCGTATTCGCGCATACATCGATAATTCGTCGTTTAAGCGAACCACGGAAATCGAATGCATGATCAATCTAGCCCCGAGCTTCTTCTGTCTTTCTTCCTAATCAAGTGGGACCCTTGAGCTAGCCAAGCCGAGCCGAGCTGAGCCGAGCCGAGCCGAGCCGCGAGCCATGGCTCTTCTCTAGAAGCAAGCCAAATGAGCCTCCACCACACATTTTCAAAATATCTTCTTACACCCATCACTTCCCTTCTCCCATCCATCACCTCCCATCACCTTTCAAGACAACTTCCCCACCCTAATCTTCCCTCCAAAAATTCGGATCCCTTAAGCACCCACTAATTGCACTTAGTCTTCACTAAACAAGCCATTAAGTCTTCCTTTATAAGCCCATTGCATCATTAACTTAATCACAACTCAACTCCCATCATCTCTCTAGCCTTCTCACTCTAGGAAACCCTTTCCAAGCCCTCTCAAAGTTCAGCAAATTCCAGAATTCGTGCAGCCCCTCCTCAGCCCAGAAACCGGGCAAAACAAGGCCAAACCAATCCCGTTTTCCGGCGACCGCCACCCAACCTTAGCCAACTTCAACCAAACTTCATATCCCACATGTTTTCGACCTCCTAAGTCCATTTCTGACCTTAGATTTTTCATTTGAAGCTCCCAGCACATCGTTCCAGCTCTGTCCAGATTCGGATCCCTAGGGCGTTTTCCCGGTTTCTAAGTGAGTTCTTCCTTCTCGACTTAAGCAAGCTCAACCAAATTTCATATCCCACATGTATTCGACCTCCCGAGTCCATTTCCAATGTTAGTTTTGCGATTTGAAGCTTCCAGCTTGCCAAACCAGCTCTGTCCAGAACCGAGTTCCATAGGCATCTTCATGGTTTCCCGGGCTTCCTCGACATTTCCACCACCCCACGACTATGGCGAATCGTGCCATCACTTTCTAGGGGTTCCTTACAACCCTCACTCTCCCCCGTGATGAGGTGGTCGCGTGCCAAGAGCCGTCCAACCGTGCACCACCGCCATTTCCCTCTTTTCTCCCTTCACAGATTTTCCAGTTTTTTTACCGGTTTTCTTTGCATCTTTCAGGAAAATTGACGAGTCCAATCATCATGAAACCACTGCAGACACGATCCTCACTCAGTTAGGAGTCCAATGCCACCGACCTTGCATCAAAAGACCACCGGGAGCCTCCCGTAGAGTCGTTTCTTCATCGGGTGCCAGTCGGGTTTGTTCCTCTGGTTTTCTATTCTGACCCGAACTTTGCAGGAACGTACAGGTCAGCTCGGGTTGAATCTCGCTATGAGCCACCTATCACCGTGCTCCTCAGCCAGTTAGGAGTCCAATGCCACCGACCTTGCATCAAAAGACCACCGGGAGCCTCCTGTGGAGCCGTTTCTTCATTGGGTGCCAGTCGGGTCTGTTTGACCCGACTGGGTCTGTCCTTTTTTACTGACCCGACTTTGTTTATGATTTCCAGAAAATCTACGCATGCTCTCCTCCCAAAACCACCACAGGCGCGATCCTTAGTCTCTTGGGAATCCAACGCAACTGGCCCCGCTTGAAAATTCCATCCCGATCAACCAATGCGGCCCCGACAAGCCAGACTGCCAGTCGGGTCTGCCAGTCGACCCGACTGCACCGATTTGGGTCTGTTCGTTCCAGCCGAGTCTCCCGACTCCCTTTGCCCCTTCTCGGACTCTTTCCTCGTGTTCCGAGGCTAGGTAACACTCCTCTATGACTTAGAGAAGTTAGGATCTCCGATATTCGTTTGATATGAGGTGTTAAGGCGTTTAACAAGTTGAAATGCATGCAAGTTTACGTTCTTACCTACTCCCATGCAAATGTACGTCATTTATCATGCTATACGTCGTATGAACACATGCATCATGACGGAAAAGAACTTAAATCGGGGTTGAAAAGGTCGCCTTGACCCGTGTGAGTACGGAAACTCACGGCCATTCCTCATGGGAGGTGGCCGAGAGTTTCTTTGGACCACACGGGTCCAAGGAATCCTCTTTCGCCTCGAAATAAGTCGGTTCCCGTATTTTCCATTTCTTCGTTGTATGAGTCGACGCCGTTTTATTGATTCCTTTAAATATTTTGTTTGTGCATGTTTGTATGCCCGTTTGCGGTCCTAAGATCATGGCGGCAACGGCTATGTAAAAAACGTACGTTGTCATCGTGTTTGATGTTTTATGCATGCAAGAAACAGTCAAAACCGATTCTTGGAATTGATTGTAATCACAATTTTCATTTAATCGTTGGTTTCATGTTAATTTGTATGCTAGATACGTTAATATCGAACAATCATTTCATTGATCCATAACAATTGAGGTTTGAGGTCTCAATCATTAAACCATTCCACAAATGGGAGAAACGGGACGTATCATTCAGTTAATTAAATCATCTTGGACTAAATAATTAGATAAATTGATTATTAATTCGTAAGCGCGTCGATGGCTCACGGAACGGCGAGAATGCCCTTTTCCTTAAAAAGCCCACAATTTCAAAACCCCAAGACGTGTAACACGAATAGAATCGACCGTCTAGCGAGTACTAGCATGCTACGACTCGAGTCCGGGCCCGATTTGAGGCGGCTCGAGTCGGGACGCACGAGTCCTCCCTAGACTTCTTCGTGTCACACGATCTTCAATTTGTACACGAACATCACACGTTTTATTATCCAAGGGCATAATCGTCATTCCGAGATTCACCGATATCCTAGGCGTTAGGGAGTTGGAAACACCTCGATCTATGGGCGAGAAAGGGCAACCCGTTCGGGTGCGAGTTTCATTCGCACGGCCCATTCCGTTCACTTTCGGTGTTTCTATCTTCCTATCGTAGATTCGGTGGTGAACATTTTATTTCATTTACAAAATACGAAGAACCGGATTAATCATGCACTCGACTTAAACGAACGTTAGATAATGGGTAGGTGGAATATTAGATTCCAATCTAGAGTCAAAATACGAGTTTGGCTAATTCGGTGAAACCGCAGTGTCATCTCACTGAATAAGAATCTTAAAACAAATTCACACACGTAATCGGCTTAGAACCATATCCTAGCCCATCATCTATGTTTGCCTAGGATAGACGCATTGTTTGTTAATCAACCCCGGTTAATAACTGATTAAATCACGTACACTCGACCTAATACACCATTTGTCTGTATTCGCTTCTATTTGTCAATTGTTGTCTGTTTTTCGTTAGTTTTATCATTTGTCTTCTGTATTCCACTTATCTTTGCTAATTTGTCGCGGTTCGGGCCCGAACTCATAGATTACGTGTTGCACAGGGTCCAACGCCCCGAATCACCGAACACGAGGTCCAACACCTTCTAACTCACTGAGCGCGTGCAACCCGAGTGCGGAATGGGATCTAGCCTCGAGTCACCGTTACACTCCAAATATGACCTATGTGGAAGGCAATTTGGATTGGATGTGTGAAACGTGTTTAGATATCACCCGGGAGCTCGATCGGCCCAACGGTTACAGTGGGAACTAATCGGTTCTCCTGCAAACCGTCGGTTCGATTAGACCCGACCCTCGGCTCTTTGAGCCCGCATTGCCTTAATTTATTTATCAGTCATTCAAAAACATGTGGTGAGCCGGAGCGGAATATTGGCCCAATGCAAACCGATCGGGATCCATTTACTTTATTCAGTTGTATTCTGTAATTATTCGAGTGTACATTGTGAGGACCTTATTTGTACATCTATTCATTCATTTGTAAGGATCCCCGATCGGCAAGCGAGAGGTCCGAGTGTCGAATTGGTTAAGTTGGTCTATCATCACCGAAGGATGAGTAAGCTTGAATAATCGTGGTCTCGGTTCGCGCAGGGAATCGACCGCCTTGGTCCGATGAACTGTAACGATAAGATAGTGAACCGATCCCTCGACACACAAGCCTACTCACCTTTCGGGTTCTTGGCCCAACTCAATCAATTCATCGATTTTACGGAGTCAAAACGGGCGAGTCGAGTGCAACTCTAAATCACGCGGTAAATAAACAAAACGGCAAGCCTAGCAAGCTAGAGTACCGAAAGGGCGTGCGGGATATAGGCCCGCACATAATAGAACCCCCGAATTCGGAATTTCCGGTTCCGTACGACCATTGCCTTAGCATTTAAGTGTACCCCGTACCCCTAGACCCGAGCGACTAAATGGTCCTCGACCTACGGGTCGTAAACAGTAAGTGGCGACTCCTTCTCACGCGTGTCCGTCACGCGTCCCCGAGAAGGTGGACTCCCCCAAGCCGCGTTGCATAGGCTTCGCGCATGCGTGCCCCGACGAGATGAAATTCGGGTGCGCACAGCAGGTTGGTATGCGCAGCCGTCCTAGGGAAGGCTCGAGGAGCCAGATCCCATGAGGACAGACGAATCAAACAATTTCGATAGAAACAACAGGTCGTCTTTGGGGCTGTCCTAGTGCGCCCGTGAAGGGTTCGTTCATGCCGGAAGCTTGTTTGGGAATGCATATAAATAAATGTAAGAGAGAGTTTAGGGAAGAGTGCATGTTGCCCCAGTGGCTGGTTGATGGCCACAGCGGAGGGTGGGCAGGGATCATTCTTCGGTCGGAGATGTGACCGTGCGAGTGACTTTTGCGGCGAGTGGGAAGGGCCATGCTCTGTTCGCTGGAGCTATTGTCTGTGATCTTTTGCGGTTGAAGGATTAGACTTGCTCCTCGGAGTATCGCTTGGATGAATTTGAATCCAAGTCGATTTTGGATTTCAGATGAGCCTGAAAGCAGTAGATGCGAGGTCTCAAAACCTGAAAGTAGCAAATGCGAGGCCGGAGCCCAAAAGCAGTAAATGTAGGACCGAGGCCCGATGTGGGGCCGAAGCCCAAAAGTAGGGCCGAAGCCCGATGCAGGGCCGAAACCCAAAAGTAAATGCAAGGCCGGAGCCCGATGTGAGGTCGAAGCCCAATGCAATAAATGCGGGGCCGGAGCCCGATGCGGGGCCGAAGCCCAATGCAGTAAATGCAGAGCCGCAGCCCGATGCATGGCCGAAACCCGATGCAATAAATGCGGGGTTGATAGGAAAGTGCAAGAAATGCGAAAGCAAAGGTCAATGCTGAGGAATAGCGTGAGGCGCTGCAATGCGGTGACGCTGATTTGCTTGCGGTCTTGCTTTGTGGAGCAGGAATGGGGACTTAGTGTTGAAATCCCAAGGAGCTGGATGGAGAGGAGACGTTTGTTGTCTCATTTGTGGTCGATCAGTATTCAGGCTGTCTTCTTGTGTAGAATTTCCTACAATGGGAAAAGAAAACAATGAAGGAGAAAACTATATTCGCGATTTCAGCGTAAGGGCGTAGGGGATTAAACTAGCCTGGTAGGCGTTGTGCGAGTGCACTGAGAGACATGCACAAGGTGTGTCGATGATGCGTGCATGGGCAAGGTAGGGGTGTGCTCGCACGACGCGGAAATGGCACGCTCAGTTGTGCTGATGGAAGCACTTGTAGCATAGAGGGACGTGTGCTCAACCATGCAATGACATAATCGATTGCGCGGGATTAATGGGGAGTTAAAGTTGCCTGGATGGTTGGCCCTTGAGCTACTGATCGTCTCGCCGTGGAGGAAGGGTGAGGACCACGAGAGGTCCACCTGCAAAGGCGGTCACAACTTTGTCTACCGTGTGGTAGTGTTAATCGTCGTGTAAAACAGTGAATGGATAGGATGCATGCAGTGCGTGAGTTTTCAAAGGCTAATGTTGTCGTTCACATTGACTCGAAAGGTTCAAAGTACAATGCAAATTTTGTAAAATAGAGCCTTAAGCTGATTTGCCACCACACTCGGGGTTTGAGCGAGCGCGGCCTAGGAAAGCACCGGTTCTAGGCGAGGGCCTTGCGGAGATATTTATCCTAGAGTGCATGTATGGTCCTCCACGAGCCCTCTTCCTAGACCTCTCCAGGGCGGCGTTCGCCCAAGCGAGCTCCTGACCGCATCTCTGCATCTTGGCATGGGTTTGGGAGAGCTCCCTCTAAGGTGGTTAGCCGGCGAGTTCTTCATCTCTCAGCGACCTCTCGGTGATCGAACCTAGTGTTGATGAGGTCGATCATGTTGTCCCGGAATATACACCATTCGCGTTCTGTGGCGAGTCGGTGAGGTCCTCGTGTGTTGGCGGACTTTGTCGAGGTGCGGGCAGGAGGCCGAGCAAGGCGTCCCTTACCAAGACGACAGGAAAATCCGCTTAGGACTCGTCAACATGAATGACATCCTAATTTTTGAAAATTGCATGATGCATGAGTGCGAAGAGAGTAAATGCCCACGGCTTAATAGAAATTACATATGTACATCGCTCTTGAAATGGAAAAGACTCAAATGGTTCGCAGGCCGACTCGATGGACTGTTGTCGGAGTCGGGTTGAAGGCTTGCATGGAGCCATAACACGATGCATGGTTTGGTGCTACAGGGACCGTGCTATCTATGGATGGGGGCTCCCGACTCAAGGGTGTGAATTCCTTGAAATCGAGCGAGGATCTTTGGGGGCCGGTTCGGTGGCATAGCCGACTCGATCCGTTCCCTTACTCGGAACCTCTGACTAACATAGCTTCCTACTTTGGCGCCCGTGGGATTTCGGACGAGGTACCTAAAGCTAGCATGATATGCAATGCATGCATGAAATTAATGTGCGTAAGTAGATAAGCGGTAAACGACGGAAAGCAGTAAATAAACAAGCAAGCAAGCAAACGGGATTGAGCCCGAACCATCTAGATGTCCCCAGTGGAGTCGCCAAGCTGTGCGCACCTGAATTTTATCTCGTCGGGGCACGCATGCGCGAAGCCTATGCAACGCGGCTTGGGAGTGTCCACCTTCTCGGGGACACGCGACGGACACGGGTGAGAAGGAGTCGCCACTTACTGTTTACGACCCGTAGGTCGAGAGCCATTGAGCCGCCCGGGTCTAGGGGTACGGGGTACACCTAAATGCTAAGGCAATGGTCATGCGGAACCGAAAATTTCGAATTCGAGGGTTCTATTACGTGCGGGCCTATATCCCGCACGCCTTTTCGGTACTCTAGCTTGCTAGGCTTGCCGTTTTGTTTATTTACTGCGTGATTTAGGGTTGCACTTGACTCGCCCGTTTTGACACCGTAAAGTCGATGAATTGATCAAGTTGGGCCAAGAATCCGAAAGATGAGTAGGCTTGTGCGTCGAGGAATCGGTTCACTATCTTAACGTTACAGTTCATCGAACCGTGATGGTCGATTCCCGGCGCGAACCGAGACCGCGAGTATTCGAGCTTACTCACCTCTTGGTAACAATAGACCGACTTGGCCGGTTCGACACTCGGACCTCTCGCTCACCGATCGGGGATCCTTACAAATGAATGAGTGAGTGTACAGATAAAATCCTCGCAATGTTCTCTCGAATAATTACAAAGTGTAACCGAATAAGTAAATGGATCCCGATCGGTTTGCATTGGGCCAATATTCCGCTCCGGCTCACCGCGTATTTTGAATGACCGACAAACAAATTAAGGCAACGCGGGCTCAAAGAGCCGGGGGTCGGGTCCAATCGAACCGACGGTTTGTAGGAGAACCGAATAGTTCCCACTGCAACCGTTGGACCGATTGAGCTCCCAGGTGATATCTAAACACATTTCATGCATCCAATCCAAATTTCCTTCTACATAGGCCATGTTTGGAGCACGATGGTGACTCGAGGCTAGATCCCATTCCGCACTCGGGTTGCACACGCTCAGTGAATTAGGAGGCGTTGGACCTCGTGTTCGGTGATTTGGGGCGTTGGACCCCGTGCAACACGTAACTTATGGGCTCGGACCCGAATCGCAACAAATCAGTAAAAGATAATGGAAAACAGAAGAAAACTGATAAAACTGATGAAAGACAGATAACAACTGACAAATGTAGGTGAATACAGACAAGTTGTGTGCTAAGTCGAATGTATGTGATCTAATCAGTTGTTAGCCGGGGTTGATTAACAAACAATGTGTCTAGCCTAGGCAAACATGGATGGTGGGCTAGAATATGGTTCTAAGCCGATTACATGAGTGGATTTGTTTTAGAGCTTTTATTCGGTCAAGTGTCACTATGGTTTCACCGAATTAACCAAACTTGTGTTTTGACTCTAGATTGGAACCTAGCATTCCACCTATCAATTATCTAATGTTCGTTTAAGCCGAGTGCATGATTAATCCGGTTTTCGGTATTTTGTAACTGAAGTAAAATGTTCACCACCGAATCTACGGTAGGAAGATAGAAACACCGAAAGTGAACGGAATGGGCTGTACGAATGAAATTCGCACCCGAACGGGTTGCCCTTTTTCATCCATAGATCGAGGTGTTTCCGTCTCCCTAACGCCTAGAATGTCGGCGAATCACGAAATGATGGTCATGCCCTTTGAACGGTAAAACGTGTAGGGCGTGTATGTGGAAGTTGGGATCGCATGACACGAAGAGGTCCAAAGAGGACTCGCGCACTTAGACATGAGCCTCCTCAAATCGGGCCTTGACTCGAGTCATAGCGCACGAGTGCTCCCTTGACACTAATTCTATTCGTGTTATGTGTCTCGATGTTTTGAAATTGTGAATTTTAAAAGGGCACTCTCACCGTTTAGTGATTCGTCGACGCGTTTACGAGTTGATATTCGATTTATCCAATTACTTAGGCCGAGTGGTTCATTTAGCCGAATGGTACGTCCCGTTTCCCGTTTGTGAAGTGGTTTAATGATTGAGACCGCGAGCCTCAATTGTTATGGATCAATGAAATGATTGTTCGATATTAACGTACCTAACATACGAATTAACATGAAACCGATGATTAAATGAAAATTGTGATTACAATCAATTCCAAGAATCGGTTTTGACCGTTTCTTGCATGCATAAAACATCAAACACGATGACAACGTACATTTTTTACATAGCCGGTGCCGCCATGATCTTAGGAACGCAATTAAACATACAAACAAGCACAAACACGATATTTAGAGGAATCGATAAAACGGCACCGACTCATGGGAAGTGAAAAATGTAAAAACTCGGGAAACGACTTGTGTCGGGGAAAGGAGGCCATCCATGGCCCGAGGAAGCCAAGAGGGGCTCTCGGCCACCTCCCTTGGGGTGAGGCCGAGAGGCTCCTTTGGCTTGCCCGATCCAACGATGTCTCCTTGACTCCGATTCATGCTATTTCCCGACATGCTAGCACTATATACGATGAAGACATGCATAATACGATGTGAAAAACACATAAAAACATAAACTTGCATGCGAATCGGTCATGGACCGCCTTATCGCCCCACAAACGCAAAGAAAACGTAAAAGTCCTAACTTCTCTGAGTTGGGAATGATTATACCTAGCCCCGGGATGCGGGAAAATTCGAGGAAAGCCGGAAAAAGGGCTTGGGAAATCGGTTCTGCCCCCTGGAATGAACAGACCCGAATCAGCGAAGTCGGGTCGGCGGCAGACCCGACTGGCAGTACGGCTTGTCGGGGCTGTATCGGTGATCGGGATGGAATTTTCGTGCGGGGCCAGTTGCATTGGACTCCCAAGAGACCAAGGATCGCGTCTGCGATGGTTTCGGGAGGAGAGCATGCGTAGATTTTCTGGAAATAGAAAACAAAGTCGGGTTAGCTGGCAGAAAACAGAACCGACTGGGCGGAACTGATCCGACTGGGCAGGTCAGAAAGAAATGGCTGTCCCGGAGGTTCCCGGTGGTATTTTGCTGCAAGGTCGGCGGCATTGGACTCCTAACTCACTGAAGATCATGCCTGCGGTGGTTTCGGAAGGATTTGATATGTCGATTTTCCTGAAAGATGCATAGAAAACCGGTAAAAAGCTGGAAAAATCTGTGAAGGGAGAAAAGAGGGAAATGACGGTGGTGCACGGTTGGACGGCTCTCAGCACGCGACCACCTCGTCGCGGGGGAGAGTGAGGGTTGTAAGGAACCCCTAGAAAGTGATGGCACGACTCGCCATAGTCATGGGGTGGTGGAAATGTCGAGGAAGCCTGGGAAACCGTGAAAATGCCTATGGAACTCGGTTCTGGACAGAGCTGGTTCGGCAAGCTGGAAACTTCAAATCGCAAAACTAACACCGGAAATGGACTCGGGAGGTCGAATACATGTGGGATATGAAGTTTGGTTGAGCTTGCTTAAGTCGAGAAGGAAGAACTCGCTTAGAAACCGGGAAAACGCCCTAAGGACTTGAATCTGGACAGAGCTGGAACGAAGTGCTGGGAGCTTCAAATGAAAAATCTAAGGTCAGAAATGGACTTAGGAGGTCGAAAACATGTGGGATATGAAGTTTGGTCAAGTTTGGATCGGGTTGGATGGCGGTCGCCGGAAAACGGTTGAGTTTTCCGGCATTTTCGGCCTTGGACGGGGCTGTGCTTGGGCTGAACGACCAGGGCTGATTGCTGGAGTTTGAGAGGGTTTTGGGGGTCCTCCTCGAGTGAGAAAGCTTGAGAGAGAATGGAAATTGAGTTGTGATTAAAGTGTCTTGCAATTAGGCACTTATAGGATGCCTTAATGAGCCAAATTAGTGAGTTTAAGTGCAATTAGAGGGGGGAGCTTAGGGGTTCCGAATTTTGGAGGGAAGATTAGGGTGGGGAAGTTGTCTTGTTGAGTGTGGGGAAAGGAAGAGAAGGGAAAGTTGATGGGAGGTGATGGGGATGTGATAGGAAGTGATGGGTGTAAGAAGGATTTGAAATATGTAGAGGGGGGAGCTTCTTGAAGCTTGGAGCCACTGAATTTTGGGTTTTAGCCACGGCTTGGAGATTGAGCCGTGGCTTGGGGTTGAGCCGCGGCTTGGTGGCTTGGCTTGGCTGAGCTGTGGGTCCCATTCGAATAAGAGAAAAGCCGGAAAAAGCTTGAGACTTGATTGAACGCGCGTCCGGTCTCCGATGTCCGATTAATTTATAGATTTGGAATGCTTGAACGAAGAGGATTTGAATGAGCCCAATATCGCCATACGTCGTGTGAACGGACGTTCGGGCGACTCGGCGCCTCGAGAATCGGTTTTGCCCTGTTCGGACACTCGGAGTGGAGTTGAGCGTCCCCGGTCCCCGATTGCTCTTTGTGCACCTTAATGTTCGTTTCGGTGACCCTTTTGCCTCGTGGGGGATCGTTGGCTCGTCGTCTCCGACAGAAGACCGTTGCCCCGGGAAGACCTAGGGACTTGTGACCGGAGCTTTCTCAGTATTCCCCGAATGTCTTGAGGCGTTCGGGGATCGTTGTGATCTCTGTTTTCGATGGATGTGCCCTGAAGATTCGCCGGGAGGCATTTGCTACCACTGAAATGTCCCTTGGGAAACCCCGTAGAGTTCCGAAAGGTCGTCTGAAGCTTGTTCCATGACCCCGGTAGTCCCTGGGTGCCTGTAGGCCCGATTTGGGGTGCCGTTCACTTGTCAGTGGATTGGGCCCCGGGAGCCTTGTTAGAAAAGGCGTCCGTGAGATATTGGGGGACGCCCCAGCCTAAGCAGGACACCTCCGAAGCGCGCCCGGATGCGTCATTGGTCACTTTGGCACTGAGAGGGATTTTTAGAGTCCCATATTGGGCACCTTTCGGTACTTCAGTGATTCGGTGATGAATAGTGCCATAGTGCCGGCTCCGTTGTTTTCGGGGTTCTTTGCCTGTATGTTCTTCTGACTGCTCTCTTCTGCTTTTCTAATGGACCCAGCTCTTTTCCTGTCGTTCATGACTCTGTGGCCGCACGTTCGCTTTCGATTGTCGGGTAATGAATAGTAACCCGGGCTTCGATCGGGGATTCTCATGTAAGAAGCCGGTGGGCCAAAATGGGGTGCTGACACTTGGCGTTATCCGTGATGATCGTCGCCGGGACCCCATACCGGGCAATGACGTCGCGTCTGAGAAAACAGGCCACATTGAAAAAGGCCACGGTGCCGTCATGGGGCGTAACTCATTGGGCGACGCTTTGATCTGATCGGCGTAAACCTGACATCGGTGGCAATATCTGATGTGCTTCACACAATCAGTCTCCATGGTGGACCAATAGTAGCCTAAGCGCATAATCTTTTTGGCGAGCATGAGACCGTTCATATGAGGTCCACAATTTCCTCCGTGCACTTCCTCCATAAGACGTCGCGATTCGTGTTCATCGATGCACCGAAGGAGCGTGGAGTCAAAGGAACGGTGGTAAAGTATCTCGCCGCTCAGAAAATAGTGTATCGCGAGGCGTCTGAGCGTCTTTCGGTCGCGGTGATCGGCGAATGGAGGGCATTGGCCGGTTCTTAAAAAGTTCTTGATGTCTTCATACCACGGCTTTGCCTCAGACGCTTCGATTGCGTTGCAGTGTGCCGGTCCTTTGGCTATCTCAATCTCGAGGGGCTCGATGAGGCTTTCCCTCGTGATGCTCACCATGGAGGCAAGCGTTGCAAGCGCATCTGCGAACTGATTTTTGACGCGTGGGGTATAAGTGAACGAGATGTTCTTGAAGTTCTCCGTTAACCCCTCGAGGTATTCGTGGTATGGCACTAGCTTCGCATCTTTTGTCTTCCATTGCCCCAATGTTTGAAAGATTATGAGCATAGAGTCGCCGAATACTTCTAGCTCTTTTACCTTGAAATCAATTGCCGCTTGTAGGCCGAGAATACATGCCTCGTATTCGGCCACATTATTGGTGCACGGGAAGTCAATCTTTGTCGCTACCAGGTAATAGCGACCGTCCAGGGATATTAGCACTACGCCGATGCCGGACCCCGTGGAGTTGACAGCGCCATCAAAATACATCTTCCATTCCGGCTTCTCTCCTTCATCATCTACTTGAAGAATCCCCTCATCCGGGAAGTTGGGGTCGATCGGCGTATTGTCTTCAATTGGGAATTCTGCCAAATGATCCGCGATCGCCTGCCCCTTAACCGAGGTGCGGGACACGTACTCAATGTCATACTCCGTTAACTGACAACGCCATTTAGCGATGTTCCGCATGGAGGACGGACTATCAAGTAAATACTTCAGGGGATCCGTCTTTGACAGTAAGCGAATTGTGTGATAGAGCATGTATTGTCGGAGTCTTTGCATGACCCACACCAATGCACAGCACATCTTCTCGATTTCCGGATAATTGGCCTCTCCGTCGGTGAACTTTTTGCTCAGATAATAGATTGCGTGCTCTGTGTGTGTGGACTCCTCCTCCTACCCTAACATGCATCCCAATGATTGTCGGCGTACAGTTAGGTAAAGTATGAGGGGGCGGTCTGGTGTAGGCGGAACCAATACAGGCGATTGAACCAGATATGCCTTGATGGTGTCGAAGGCCTTCTGACATTCTTCGTTCCATTCGATCGCCGCGTTCTTGCGGAGCAAGCGAAAGAGTGGTTGGCATTTGTCTGTCAGATTTGCAATGAAACGCGCGATGTAATTCAATCACCCTAGAAAGCCTCGTACTTCACGGACCGATGACGGCGGAGGAAGTCTTTGATTGCCTTGACTTTATCCGGATCTACCTCGATACCGGCTCGCTGACCACGAATCCTAGCAGTTTTCCCGATCGGGTGCCGAACGTGCATTTTGCCGGATTAAGCCGGAGTTTGTACTCTTTTAAGCGGTTGAAAAGACGCTTCAAATTGACGAGGTGATCTTCTCCTTCTTTTGACTTGGCAATCATGTCGTCGACATAGACCTCGACTTCTTTGTGCATCAAATCGTGGAACAATGTAACCATAGCCCTCTGATAAGTTGCCTCGGCATTCTTGAGGCCAAAAGGCATGACGCGGTAACAAAAGGTTCCCCACATTGTAGTGAATGTCGTCTTGGTCTTGTCTTCCTCGGCCATCCGAATTTGATTGTATCAGGAGAAGCCGTCCATGAAAGAAAATTGCGTGTGGCACGCCGTGTTGTCAACTAGTATGTCGATGTGGGGCAAGGGAAAATTGTCTTTGGGGCTAGCCTTGTTGAGGTCTCGGTAGTCGACGCAAACTCGAACCCTTCTGTCTTTCTTTTCTACCGGCACAATGTTTGCCACCCATTTGGAATAGTTACAAACTTCGAGAAAACCTACGTTGATCTGCTTGACAACCTCCTCTTTGATGCGGAGGAGGAGGCTTGCCCGTTGCCGTCGTAACTGCTATCGTTTGGGCGGGAACTTCTCAGTGTCTAGCGGGAGGAAGTGCTTGACTATCGATGGGTCTAGACCCGGCATGTCGGCGTAAGACCAGGCAAAGACTTCTTGATATCTTGTTAGGAAGTCGATCATTCGGGCTCGTTGCGTTGGGTCGAGACCCGTGCCAATCTTTAAGGTGCGGGGCTCGTCTTCGGTGCCCACATTAATCTCTTCCGTTGGCTCGACTGAGGTGAGCTGGCGATCCTCGAGGCGGTGCAAACTCTCTTCTATCTTCGACACTTGACTGTCTTCGTCGAGCCCTTCCCCAAAGTATATGGGTCCGGGCTCTCCGAGACATTCTTCAAGTGGGTTCGAATCGACGTGTCGAAGATTTGGATTCGAGTGGAGCCTGGAAAATTGAAAGAATTGTTTTAGACAATTTAGAACGCTGCGAACGAAAAAGCAGGGAAAGAATGAGAGAACACGCGAGAATTCAAAAAGAATGCATGTAGGGATTTCACTGATAGTCTGAATCGTGAAACCATAACAGATATCCCTCTTCCGCCGTGTGGCCTATGGCTACGCCAACACGCGGGAAACATTTTCTACATAGATAAATCTTACACATCGGCGATCACAGCCGAATAGCGCGGGACTGAGGTCCAATTGTTGAGCTCCTCATTTTCCTGCGCCGGGCGAATGTGAACCCCTGAAGGAATCTCCTCGGTGACGGCGCGCACGGTTGGTGAAGCATCAGGCGTGTTGTCGGGGTCCGAGGAAGGGCCGTCAAGGGTGCTCCCGATGATGAGTAGAGGTCGGAGAAAGAAGTAAGAAAGTGGGGGAACTTGCATGCCCCTGCTGAGCCTCCCATAGTGCGTGGCGAGGCGGTGGAGATGGTTGCCCCAGCAGGCTTCAATGATTTCATGGCAGGAGGGGCGAAAGCCGAGTCCCCTCCTATGCTTATACTCTTCAACTTCGATGGGGCGGCTGATCCCTTGCCCGCGCGCCCCAAGGCCGGTGCTGGGGATGTAATTGTGGCGCAAGATGACTTTCCCTATCATGCGGTCGGCGCGGGATGGTCCGACCTCTCCGTAATCCCGAATGACGGAGATGGTCTTGAAGGAGTGGAAGGGCAGGTTTTCATCGTTTCCGACGCTGATGTAAGGGACCGCCGTCTCTTTATAGATGGCGTAATCTTCCTCTCCTTTGACCGTGATAATCCTCTCCTCAACGGTGAATTTTAGCTTCTAATGTAGAGAGGAGGGAATGGCGCCGGCTGAGTGGATCCAAGGTCTCCCGAGTAGTAGGCTGAAGGCATTCGGGATATCCAGCACTTGGAATGTGACACTAAAAGAGCACGGGCCGACATCTATGAGGAGGTCTGTCAGCACCCCATTTTGGCTCACCAATTCAAATGACATTATCAGTAATGATCCAAGCCGCAACTTGAGCAGAATACAGAAAAACGACTTAACAGAGCAGAAAATCACTATTCATCCTCAAGTCGGCGAAATCGGGCAAATGACACATGGACAAGACAGAAGGACTCCAAGGGTCACTAAAGGACAACAGAGTGACTAGAGAGCTCAACAACGTCCAAAACCGGCATTTTTAGCATACCACGTGGACATCCCCATTTTCCGATAGTTTGCTCGACTATCGGAAGATAGCCAATATTGGACTCCAAAAATCCACTCCAATGCCAAACAGATGAAAAGTGTCCCCAAAGGCATTTTGCAAATCATCTGCTCTATACAGAACAACTTTCTGTATACAGACAACTTTTCAGTGGAAGTCCAAAAATGCCGATTCCTCAGAGAAAAGTTAATTCCAAATATCAGATGCGGCCACGCCCCACAATCATACAGAGCACATGCAGAGCTTCAGATTGTCTTTTGGAAGCCATACAAACACCCTAAATGACTTCCGAGCGACAAAACGGGCATACCCTTCTTCGGAAGAGCGTAACCGGAGACTAGTCTGATGGAATTACGGCCAACGAAGTTCACACTACATTGTCCTGAAAACTCCAGCGTACAATCGCAATTGGGCAAAACAGACAACAAAACCCTTCACGGTTTCCCGAGTAACCTCCGAGGAGCACAAAAGGCCATTTTCAGTGAACATCCATATCCGGAGGTCCTCTTTGGGGAAACTTGACGCCGGATGGTTGGCAATTCCAGTGCCGCTTATCTCAACCCTCAATGTGGAATCGTCGGAATGAATCACACAACTCATCTAGACCCCTCGAGCAGTGCTTTAAGGGTCTCAGATGCACTTTTCATATCCTTAGGCCCAATCTCGGCAAACAGAGATCACAGTGATCTCCGGATCGCCCAAGAAACTCAGAAAGCAATCTGAGAAATCCAATTTCGGCCTCCTAGGACATCTCCAGCTCCATATTTTGCATTACCGGCTTAAGGGTCAAGTGCCCACGTAATTTGACAATTTATATCAAAATGACCGACGTGGGATGCAGATACAAGATATGCTGTCAGAAGTGGGCAACCTCGCTCTGAATGCATAAAAGGAGCAAAACCGGCTTCCGAGCCTCATACAGACATTTGGCAATTTCTCACGGAAAATGCCAATCTCGGACTCTTTAAACCCGTTTCCTCGCGTATATCGATAATTCAACATTCGGTTCGAACCACGAGCCTCGAATGCGCGATCAATCGAGACTCGAGCTTTTTCCCAGTTTCTCCTCTTCGGTCGTGGGACCCACGAGCTACCCAAGATGAGTCACCCTATGCTCTAGAAGCTTCTTCTTCCTCTTCAATGCAAGAAGCCAACTTGCCCTCTCTTAGCCAAAATATCTTGGAGAGGTTGAAGACAACACTCAATGCTCATCAAAGCTTCTTGGCTCTTCTTCATCAAGATTGCATGGTCCACATTCATCCTCATCTCCTTGTCATTTTCTCCATGCAACTTGCATCCTCTTAGGAAAATATCAAGCCTACAATTTGAAGACAACACTCCATCTTCATCAATGCTCATCAATGCTTATCTCTTCTTCATTAATGCAATGGAAGAGGATGAGGCTTGATATTTTCTTAATCAAACCGCAATTTGCTAAGCATGGGGGTTAAGAGCACTTGCTTTAGCTAATTGTGTCATTAGCTTACACTATAAATGGCCCAAAAGTGATTATGATAAGGACTGCTCCTCTTACACACTCTCTCCAACTTTTCTCCTTCAAGAAATCCTCTCAAACTCCATGGACCACATGTTTTGGACCCAAGGAGTTCATTCATGAACTTAGATTTTTGGTTTGAAGTCATTTGCTCATCATTTCAGGTTGATTTGCTCATTTCAGGCGAAGATCGTGCTCTCGGGTGAACAGTGCACCCGTAGCCGCACGCTCGCACGTCCAGCCGCGCACACTCGCGCACAGCAGCGCGCCCGCCCTCACAGCCGCACGCACCGCTGCGCGCCCCGCGAGCCCGCGCACGCCCGCTGCGCGCCCCATGCGCGCGCCACCCCCCGCGAGCCCGCGCATGCCCGCTGCGCGCCCCATGCGCCTGCGCGTCCAGCCGCCCCCCGCGAGCCCGCGCACGCCCGCTGCGCGCCCCATGCGCCCGCGCGTCCCGCCGAGCGCACAGCCGCGTGCCCCTCGCGCCCGCGCACGCCAGCGGCGTTCCCCGCACGCCCGCGCGCCTCCCGTGCACTCCAGCCGCACGTCCCGTGCACCTAGCTCCCCGAACGTGCATGCCCTTGCACCCGAGCACTCTTCCAAGCGTTCAACCGAGTCACCCGACTCTCGAACACTTCCCCGACTCTTTCCTCGTATCCCGAGGCTAGGTAAATCACTCTTGACTTAGAGGAGTTAGGGCTCTTTACATTATTTGCATGGCTATGGAGTAATATGGCGTTTTATGCATGTTTAACTTGCAAGACTTAATTTTTATACACTTTCTTGTTATATTATGCATGTTCATCATCATATAACATGTTAGCATGTCGGGAAACGTTTGGATCGACCCTCGGAAGACCTTCCCTCCCCGAAATAAGCAAAAGAGCTCTCGAGTTTGCCTCAAGAAGAGGTGACCGAGACTTGGCTTGCTTTCCTCGGGTTAAGAACGGCCTTCTTAGCCCGATCTAAGTTCGATTCCCGAGTTTTTTCGTGTTTTCTTACATGCATGAAGTCGGTATTGTTTTATCGATTCCTTAAATAACTTGTTTGTGCATGTTTGCATGTTCGAATGCGTTATTCAAATCATGGCAATACCGACTTTAGTTAATCGTGTCATTTATCTTGTTTGTCATTTGAGCATGCAAGAAATGATTCAAAACAAGACGGGGAAACCTCGTGGAACCCCATTCGGGCCATGGCACCTCTCGGTTATCTCCAAGGAGAAGTGACCGAGAGCCTCTTAGACTCGTACGGGTTGCATGAGGCTCCCTCTTCCCGTTTTGAGTCCGTTCACGGCTTTCGTGTAATTTGCAATTTACATTATCGTCGCAATATCGCATGAAAATGTCTTTTCAAAACAAAGCATGCATGGATTTGGGTATCGATGACTCATTCGGGTTCATTCGGTTACGAGGGTAGTTTCGGTCATTGGACGAAATTATCCTCGATCCTTATGGAATCATCTTGGTCTTCGAGCCGCGAATCGTTTTCACAATTAATGCATTCGGCACAACCCTTAAGCATTAATTTCACAAACAGGTTAATCGGGATGCTCACATGATTAAACCCACTTCACACTGATAAGGTTTACACGAATTAGCCATTAACTGATAACTCGCGTCGATGAGTTGTCAAATGACGTTGTTGCCCTTTTCAAACTTATCAATTTCAAAACCCGAAACGCGCAGTTCGATGTAGCATGGACGTCTGAAAAGGCCTTATGTGTCTTAACTTGAGTTTACCTTATTTCAGGTAACTCAGGTAAGGATACAGAAGATCCTTTTAGATCACTTCCGGGCAGATCGACCGGTTCTTTGGCTTTTTCGGGGCTCTTGCACAACCATGGACGATCCAGGGAATTGGTTGACACCGGCTACAGGCCGAGGTGGCCCGCACTGCGATGTTTCCCCTTTTCTGAAAACAATTTTCAAATAAAGGGCAAAATCGTCTTTTCACAATTCAGCGACACCCTTAGGGTTAGCATGACAGAAACACTACAGTACGGGATAAGAACGGGCTACCTGTTCAGGTGCAGGTTCATCTGCATAGCCTTTTCTTATCTAACTGATGAGTTTCTGTCATCCTAACATAGACTCGGGTAACTAGAACGGTTATCTCTGTCAGAAAACATGCAAAATGCTGATTAACCTTTCACTCGACCTAACCAAACACTAGATAATGATTAGGAGGAATTCTAGATTCCAAATCTAGAGTCAAAACACGAGTTTGGCTAATTCAGTGGAAATTCAGTGTCACAATACAGAACAACTATAAAAGCAATCCACACACATGAGATTTGACTCTCTTTGTCAAGTTCTCAAAACAAAGCCGAATGCTAAAACATTGGCACGTGCTTGTTTGTCTAGGGTAAGATTTGCATGCCAAAATACCTCGGATTAACAACTTATTAAAACACGTACACTCGATAATAACAAACACCTTGTCTGTTATTTACCTGCTGCGTGTTATCTTTCCGCACATGTTTGCCATGCGGGTCGAGCCTGATCCCTAGGCCGAATAATATTAGGGTTCAACGCCCTAATCATCGATCACAGGGTCCAACGCCCTAATCATCGATCACAGGGTCCAACGCCCTGTTCAGTGAGAGCGTAAATTGAATTTCAGTTCTTCGGTCTTTTCCCTAAACTCACGGTGAGTTAGAGCGGAATAATAACCGACCGCGAGTCGACTGGAACTCGGCCATTTGTAATTTTTATTTATTGTTTTCGAGAGCATTGTAAGGACTTTTATTTTGTACATTTGTTCTGTAAGAATTTCAGTCGATGAGCGAACGGTCTGAGAGTTGAATTAATCGAATCGGTCTAATGCTTGCCCAAACACAAGTAAATCCAAGATCTCGCGGTTTTGGTTCACGCAGGGATTCAACCTCCATGGTTCGATGAACTGTAACGCAAGATTATGAACCAACTCCCCGACATACGGGTTTACTTCTCTCTCGGCTTCTCAACCGACATCGTTTAATTCACCGAATCTTCGGTGTCAAAACGTGCGAGCCGAGTGCAGTTTAATTCATGCGGTAAATCATAAAACATGCAAGCCTAGCAAACCAGAGTACCGAAAGGGCGTGCGGGATATAGGCCCGCACGTAACATGAACCCCCGAACAATGATTTTCCGGTTCCGCACAGATCAATGCCTTAACAACAAACTAGGTGTTCCATACCCCTAGACCCGGGTAACTTATCCGCCCTCGACCTTCGGGTCGTAAAATGATAAGTGGCGACTCCTTCTCTCACGCGTGTCCGTCACGCGTCCCCACGGGAAGGTGGACACTCCCAAGCCGCGCGATCCAAAAGCGCGCAATGCGGGCCCCGACAAGAGTCCACATTCGGGTCCGTACAGCTTGGCGACTCCACTGGGGACATGCTTAGTGGGTTCAGGCTCGATCCGTTTGCTTGCTTGCATGTTTATTTATCGCTTTCCGTACATTTACTTTTCTTGCACATTTACTTTTCTGCACTCGCATTGCATCATTCTAGTGGATTTAGGTACCACGCTTGAAATCCCACGAGCGGCAATCTAGGAATCTAGGTTAGACAGGGGTTCGAAGTAGGGGTACGGCGCGCGGTTCGACTGTCGCTTAGGCCTTGAAAAGAATCTCGCCCGATTTCAAGGAATTGACACCCTTGAATCGGGAGCCCCCATCCCTAGTTAGTGGTTTTCCCAGTAGAACACTGAAACCATGCATAAACAGGGACCGTCATGCTGAACCAAAATAACCTCATGCCGTCAACCGACCCAAAGTCTGGTCTTTGAGTCGGCCCCTAGTTTTTTTTTAGGTGGGCCTTTTGCTGTTTTTCACAAAGAGCGATGTACATTGTAACAGATACATTTATACTTTACTTTTCTGCACTACATGCATGTTTTCAAACAAACTAGAACATTGCATTGGTTTATTGCTTAAGTTCCCTTTTTCAAATGAACTATCTTTGTAAATTAAGGAACTTGAACCAAATCGATGCAATGGCATTAGCTTTTGAAAACTTATACACTGCATGCATTCTATCTATTTCTATGTTTGCACAGCAGTTGCCATGTCTTGCACGACAGGTGAGTAGTGCCAATATTCGCTGGTAGACCACTTAGGGTCTTCACCTCTCCATGGCGAGACGTGCTATGACCAGAGGCCGTCCATCCCGGCCACCCACCCCGCACGATAGGCGAATTGTGCCAACCTTCGCGGGTAGACCACCCGCGGTCTTCACCTCTCCATAGCGAGACGTGCTATGACCAGAGGCCGTCCATCCCGGCCACCCACCTTGCACAACCGGCGAGTCGTGCCAACCTTTGTAGATAGATCACCTGCGGTCTTCACCCTTCCTCCACGGCAAGACGAGCTGTGGCCCGAGGGCCGATCAACCTTCCCAGGCGAAGTTCACCAACACTAACATCTTCCTAACAGAGAGTGTCACCGTATGATTGGACGCACATCCCTCCGCATGACCACACGCATCTACCAACGATCAAGCGTGCCTCATACATGTCCAAGCGTGTTCACACCAACTCATGCACGCATGCTCAACGTATCAATGCATGTCTCAGTGTGCTCGCACGACACCTACCAGGCCAGTTCGCTTATCTACACTCTTGCATTGAAATCCTGAACAGTTCATGCTCCTTTATTGTTTTCTTTTCCCATTACAGGAAATTCTCAACAAGAAAACAACTTGAATACTGAGCGACCACAACTGAGACAACAAACGTCTCTCATCCAGCTCCTTACTCATCTGAAATCCAAAATCGACTTGGATTCAAATTCATCCAAGCGATACTCCGAGGAGTAAGTCTAATCCTTCAACTGCAAAGACCGGAAGTGACAGCTCCACAAACAGAGCATGACCCAACTCTCGATCGCAGGAGATACCAGCACGGTCATGCCTCCGATCAAAGAATGGATCTCACCCGTCCTCTACCGTCGCCGCTGACTAAGCACTGGAACAACATGCGCAGTCTTCTTTAAACTCTCTTTTGCTTTAATTTAAATGCATTCCCACAAATGGGCTCCCGACATGAACAAATCCTTCAATGGAGCATTAGGACAGTCTCGAAGACACCCTATTAGTTCTGTTGGACCTGTTCGACTCACCTGTCCTCGTGGGACCCGTCTCCGCGAGCCTTTCCTAGGACGGCTGCGCATGCCTACTCGCAATTAGGGAAAACATGTTTATATGACCTCAGTCATGGTCTAACCACTCCAGAGTGGCGATGACTAGATTCCCGGAAACAAATGTTGTCTGCACGCAGCACCCCATGGGTTGCGCGCGGGACAAAAATGGATTTTCCCATGGGACCACCTCACATTTCTTACCACATATTCACTCGCATAATCGCCTAATGCATTGTCTTCTTTGTCATCCTTCACAGGGGCACATTGACCACAGGCAAAGAGCGATGCATGAGTTCACGCTTTCCTGAGAACTTGTCTCGGACCCTTTCCTTATACTTTAATGAGGGAGGTGTCCAACGATGAGGTACCCCCTATGAAGTCGAAGACGAGGACAATCGAACGAATCACTCAGCATTTATGCAACCGTCTTTCTTGAACATCCAGTGACTTCAGCAGCGTGCACCCTCCAAGAGGCACGTACTATAAAGAACAACAAAAGATGATCGGAGACATCGCACAAGGTGCCTGCCACAAGCCACTTCCACAAAATGAAGACCGAGGCATCCCCGATCAATATTCACACCGGGGCAACCTCGGTTCCCTATTCACGGGGCAATTCTACATTTTCTTTCTAGTCAACAGGGAAAATTCACATGCAATGCTTGCAAGGGCAAATGACACGGAGTTCGACTTCTGAGTGCACGAGAGTCAAACTTCCAAGAAAACCGGCCCTCACAAAATAGGGCTAGCAACATGCAACAAGTCTCCACGAGGCGAAGCACACCAAAGCGGCCTCGCCGATGCAAAGTCGAGGAGTTTCAAACAAAGACATGGGGCACAAAACAAACCCCAGCTGCAAGAAAAAAAAAACAGAGCGAAAAGAGGCGGGAAAAACCCGCCAATGAAGAGAGAGAGAGAAAAGACGCGGGAAAAACCCGCCAATGAACAAAACAAGACACTGTCGAGATTCATCAAAAGCACCGGCGCCGCCAATCCAGAGAAATCAACAAACCCCGACAAAAGGGGAGCAACAGATACAACTCCTTGATGGAGACATAAAAAAATGCACTCGGAGGTTGAATCCTTCGAACCCTTTGCCCTTGCAAACTTGAGAGATAAAAGAATCGAGCCCGCTAGGTCGAAAACCCCTTTTGGGGCAGCCTAGGCAAAAGCTAGGGATAAAGAGAGGCATGACCGGAAACCCTTTGGGGCAGTCGTGGCAAAAGGAGAGCTCTTCCCCTTTAGGTTGAGAGGTGCGGCCCCGAGGTGGGTGACCGTAGCAAAAGGAGAGCAAAACGAGAGATAGATAAAATTGCCCCCTAGTCTCTCACGCATCGTGCGGACAAGGGATCCTCAAGGGAAGTGGCCAGTTTATCTATTCCAATACGATCCCCGATCGGCTCTTCAATACCATTCAACCGTCCAAGAGGGAACCTTCCTCAAGCACAGTGGGCAACTGAACACGCCGTCCAAGCAGTTCGGTACAACCTACACAACAAAAAGACGAAGGAAAATGGGGGTACATCTCATTGCAGGCGTGAACCCGTGTATCCTTTTAGCCTGGAGCAACGTGCTTCCCAAACTTTCTCTTTTCGCTTTGTCTTTGCATAACTCCAAATGGGTCACAGCCACCCTTTAACAGGCTACCATAGAGCTAAAATCCCAGACATTCCTCTCCGGGGGTCTAGTCATAACTCTTTGGAAATGGTCAGATCGAGTCTGACCAAATCTGAACAGAAATCCCTAAGCGGGTTGCAAATGCAACCGCCCTACGGTACCCTATTGAGAAGGGTTCAAAGCCGACGGGCGTGTCGAATAACCGATAGAGCTGCTAGGGCATCGTCGTGGACGTCTCGATATGCCCATACATAGCTAACGGAAGCCCCTGGAGGCCTCGTATTTAGGCCTCCGAGAACGGGACCCACTTGCACTGTCAAAGCAAAATTCTTCATGGGTTGCTCAAGCGACCCGAAACTGAAGATCAGTGCGTCACAATGACGCACTTTTTGGTGCTCACTTGTACCTATTACTTGTTAGTATTTCTCACATGATCTACTAGTAATGCCAGGATCATAGGTGCTACAAGCCGCAAGAGCTACGGCGGACTTTGATTTTCGACCCCTCGGGATACATAGGCGCTCCACTCCAAGGCTCGAGTCCCTCATCGTACGACCGGGGCATCCTCAGCGAAGCAACTGTACAAGCGCGAGACCGGTCCTCGACAAATCAAAGACCTCGGGGCTACGCAGGACACCATCATCGAACAAGCGCTTCGACCACACAACGATCCGCGAGCCATAATCTCCACTGCATCACCCCAGTGCGGTCTTGGCTGAGTGCCAAGCGAACTGTCCTTTCAGTACTAAGCGCCATTCCTTAACAATGATCTTTGATCCTACATTCCATGCGCTCCATTACTTTCTCCACCGCACGGGCCCACTGTCAAAGTAAAATTCTTCATGGGTTGCTCAAGCGACCCGAAACTGAAGATCAGTGCGTCACAATGTCGCTCTTTTTGGTGCTCACTTGTACCTATTACTTGTTAGTATTTCTCACATGATCTACTAGTAATGCCAGGATCATAGGTGCTACAAGCCGCAAGAGCTAGGCGGACTCTGATTTTCAACCCCTCGGGATACATAGGCGCTCCACTCCAAGGCTCGAGTCCCTCATCGCACGACCGGGGCATCCTCAGCGAAGCAGCCGTACAAGCGCGAGACCGGTCCTCGACAAATCAAAGACCTCGGGGCTACGCATGACACCATCATCGAACAAGCGCTTCGACCACACAACGATCCGCGAGCCATAATCTCCATTGCATCACCCAGTGCGGTCTTGGTTGAGTGCCAAGCGAACTGTCCTTTCAGTACTAAGCGCCATTCCTTAACAATGATCTTTGATCCTACATTCCATGCGCTCCATTACTTTCTCCACCGCACGGGCCCATAAACCCGTGTTCTTATTTTCTCTGCTGCATGGGCCCATAAACCCGTGTTCTTACCTTTCTCACACCACACGGGCCCATAAACTCGTGTTCTCACTTTCATGCATCACACGGGCCCATAAACCCGTGTTCTTACCTTTCTCGCACGACACGGGCCCATAAACCCGTGTTCTTACCTTACTCGCACCACACGGGCCCATAAACTCGTGTTCTTACCTTTCTCGCACCACACGGGCCCATAAACCCGTGTTCTTACTTTCATGCACCACACGGGCCCATAAACCCGTGTTCTTACTTTCTCTGCTGCACGGGCCCATAAACCCGTGTTCTTACCTTTCTCGCACCACACGGGCCCATAAACCCGTGTTCTCACTTTCATGCACCACACGGGCCCATAAACCCGTGTTCTTACCTTTCTCGCACCACACGGGCCCATAAACCCGTGTTCTCACTTTCATGCACCACACGGGCCCATAAACCCGTGTTCTTACCTTTCTCGCACCACACGGGCGCATAAACCCCTGTTCTCACTTTCATGCACCACACGGGCCCATAAACCCGTGTTCTTACCTTTCTCGCACCACACGGGCCCATAAACCCGTGTTCTTACCTTTCTCTCACCGCACGGGCCCATAAACCCTTGTTCTTACCTTTCTCGCACCGCACGGGCCCATAAACCCGTGTTCTTACCTTACTCGCACCGCACGGGCCCATAAACCCGTCTTCTGACCTTACTCGCACCGCACGGGCCCATAAACCCGTGTTCTCACCTTACTCGCACCGCACGGGCCCATAAACCCGTGTTCTCACCTTACTCGCACCGCACGGGCCCATAAACCCGTGTTCTCACCTTTCTCGCACCGCACGGGCCCATAAACCCGTGTTCTCACCTTACTCGCACCGCACGGGCCCATAAACCCGTGTTCTCACCTTACTCGCACCGCACGGGCCCATAAACCCGTGTTCTCACCTTTCTCGCACCGCACGGGCCCATAAACCCGTGTTCTCACCTTTCTCGCACCGCACGGGCCCATAAACCCGTGTTCTTCCCATAAACCCGTGTTCTTACCTTACTCGCACCGCACGGGCCCATAAACCCGTGTTCTTACCTTACTCGCACCGCACGGGCCCATAAACCCGTCTTCTTACCTTTCTCGCACCACACGGGCCCATAAACCCGTGTTCTCACTTTCATGCACTACACGGGCCCATAAACCCGTGTTCTTACCTTTCTCACACCACACGGGCCCATAAACCCGTGTTTTCACTTTCATGCACCACACGGGCCCATAAACCCGTGTTCTTACCTTTCTCACACCACACGGGCCCATAAACCCGTGTTTTCACTTTCATGCACCGCACGGGCCCATAAACCCGTGTTCTTACCTTTCTCGCACCACACGGGCCCATAAACCCGTGTTTTCACTTTCATGCACCTCACGGGCCCCTAAACCCGTGTTCTTACCTTTCATGCACCACACGGGCCGATAAACCCGTGTCTTTACTTTTCATGCACCGCACGGGCCCATAAATCTGTGCCTTTACTTTCCATAATCCCGCAATTTATTGCTTTAAGTCTGATTCCCCTTCTTCCTATTCACTGATTCCGATGTCTGTTCTATACATTTAGGTACGTATGCTTAATTTCTTCCCACGCATCCAAAGCTTAGGAACCGGCGACCATTAGGAGAGAGGTCGAAGCGATCGCCGGAACCAAAAAGGGTTGCCTCTCATAATCTTTGGCTGCACCCTCTATCTGAGCATGCAACCAAAGAGGGACAAGCTTTCAGCACCCCATTTTGGCTCACCAATTCAAATGACATTATCAGTAATGATCCAAGCCGCAACTTGAGCAGAATACAGAAAAACGACTTAACAGCTATTCATCCTCAAGTCGGCGAAATCGGGAAAATGACACATGGACATGACAGAAGGACTCCAAGGGTCACTAAAGGACAATAGAGTGTTTAGAGAGCTCAACAACGTCCAAAACCGGCATTTTCAGCATACCACGTGGACATCCCCATTTTCCGATAGTTTGCTCGACTATCGGAAGATAGCCAATATTGGACTCCAAAAATCCACTCCAATGCCAAACAGATGAAAAGTGTCCCCAAAGGCATTTTGCAAATCATCTGCTCTATACAGAACAACTTTCTGTATACAGACAACTTTTCAGTGGAAGTCCAAAAATGCCGATTTCTCGGGGAAAAGTTAATTCCAAATATCAGATGCGGCCACGCCCCACAATCATACAGAGCACATGCAGAGCTTCAGATTGTCTTTTGGAAGCCATACAAACACCCTAAATGACTTCCGAGCGACAAAACGGGCATACCCTTCTTCGGAAGAGCGTAACCGGAGACTGGTCTGATGGAATTACGACCAACGAAGTTCACACTACATTGTCCTGAAAACTCCAGCGTACAATCGCAATTGGGCAAAACAGACAGCAAAACCCTTCACGGTTTCCCGAGTAACCTCCGAGGAGCACAAAAGGCCATTTTCAGTGAAGATCCATATCGGGAGGACCTCTTTGGGGAAACTTGACGCCGGATGGTTGGCAATTCCAATGCCGCTTATCTCAACCCTCAATGTGGAATCGTCGGAATGAATCACACAACTCATCTAGACCCCTCGAGCAGTGCTTTAAGGGTCTCATATGCACTTTTCATATCCTTAGAGGTCCAATCTCGGCAAACAGAGATCACAGTGATCTCCGGATCGCCCAAGAAACTCAGAAAGCAATCTGAGAAATCCAGTTTCGGCCTCCTAGGACATCTCCGGCTCCATATTTTGCATTACCGGCTTCAGGGTCAAGTGCCCACGTAATTTGACAATTTATGTCAAAATGACCGACGTGGGATGCAAATACAAGATATGCTGTCAGAAGTGGGCAACCTCGCTCTGAATGCATAAAAGGAGCAAAACCGGCTTCCGAGCCTCATACAGACATTTGGCAATTTCTCACAGAAAATGCCAATCTCAGACTCTTTAAACCCGTTTCCTCGCGTATATCGATAATTCAACATTCGGTTCGAACCACGAGCCTCGAATGCGCGATCAATCGAGACCCGAGCTTTTTCCCGGTTTCTCCTCTTCGGTCATGGGACCCACGGGCTACCCAAGATGAGTCACCCTATGCTCTAGAAGCTTCTTCTTCCTCTTAAATGCAAGAAGTCAACTTGCCCTCTCTTAGCCAAAATATCTTGGAGAGGTTGAAGACAACACTCAATGCTCATCAAAGCTTCTTGGCTCTTCTTCATCAAGATTGCATGGTCCACATTCATCCTCATCTCCTTGTCATTTTCTCCATGCAACTTGCATCCTCTTAGGAAAATATCAAGCCTACAATTTGAAGACAACACTCCATCTTCATCAATGCTCATCAATGCTTATCTCTTCTTCATTAATGCAATGGAAGAGGATGAGGCTTGATATTTTCTTCATCAAACCGAAATTTGCTAAGCATGGGGGTTAAGAGCACTTGCTTTTGCTAATTGTGTCATTAGCTTTGCCTATAAATGGCCCAAAAGTGATTAAGATAAGGACTGCTCCTCTTACACACTCTCTCCAACCTTTCTCCTTCAAGAAATCCTCTCAAACTCCAGCCGCACGCCCCGTGCACCTTGCTCCCCGAACGTGCATGCCCTTGCACCCGAGCACACTTCCAAGCGTTCAACCGAGTCACCCGACTCTCGAACACGTCCCCGACTCTTTCCTCGTATCCCGAGGCTAGGTAAATCACTCTTGACTTAGAGGAGTTAGGGCTCTTTACATTATTTGCATGGCTATGGAGTAATATGGCGTTTTATGCATGTTTAACTTGCAAGACTTAATTTTTATACACTTTCTTGTTATATTATGCATGCTCATCATCATATAACATGTTAGCATGTCGGGAAACGTTTGGATCGACCATCGGAAGACCTTCCCGCCCCGAAATAAGCAAAAGAGCTCTCGAGTTTGCATCAATAAGAGGTGACCGAGACTTGGCTTGCTTTCCTCGGGTTAAGAACGGCCTTCTTAGCCCGATCTAAGTTCGATTCCCGAGTTTTTTCGTGTTTTCTTACATGCATGAAGTCTGTATTGTTTTATCGATTCCTTAAATAACTTGTTTGTGCATGTTTGCATGTTCGAATGCGTTATTCAAATCATGGCAATACCGACTTTAGTTAATCGTGTCATTTATCTTGTTTGTCATTTGAGCATGCGAGAAATGATTCAAAACAAGACGGGGAAACCTCGTGGAACCCCATTCAGGCCATGGCACCTCTTGTTTATCTCCAAGGAGAAGTGACCGAGAGCCTCTTAGACTCGTACGGGTTGCATGAGGCTCCCTCTTCCCTTTTTGAGTCCGTTCTCGGCTTTCGTGTAATTTG
Organism: Punica granatum; assembly: GCF_007655135.1. Lineage (NCBI taxonomy): Eukaryota > Viridiplantae > Streptophyta > Magnoliopsida > Myrtales > Lythraceae > Punica > Punica granatum. Next base: position 20,948,597 of record NC_045131.1, read on the forward strand.
CAATTTACATTATCATCGCAATATCGCATGAAAATGTCTTTTCAAAACAAAGCATGCATGGATTTGGGTATTGATGACTCATTCGGGTTCATTCTGTGACGAGGGTAGTTTCGGTCATTGGACGAAATTATCCTCGATCCTTATGGAATCATCTTGGTCTTCGAGTCGCGAATCGTTTTCACAATTAATGCATTCGGCACAACCCTTAAGCATTAATTTCACAAACAGGTTAATCGGGACGCTCACATGATTAAACCCACTTCACACTGATAAGGTTTACACGAATTGGCCATTAACTGACAACTCGCGTCGATGAGTTGTCAAATGACGTTGGTGCCCTTTTCAAACTTATCAATTTCAAAACCCGAAACGCGCGGTTCGATGTAGCATGGACGTCTGAAAAGGCCTTATGTGTCTTAACTTGAGTTTACCTGATTTCAGGGAACTCAGGTCAGGATACAGAAGATCCTTTTAGATCACTTCCGGGCAGATCGACCGGTTCTTTGGCTTTTTCGGGGCTCTTGCACAACCCTGGACGATCCAGGGAATTGGTTGACACCGGTTACAGGCCGAGGTGGCTCGCACTGCGATGTTTCCCCTTTTCTGAAAACAATTTTCAAATAAAGGGCAAAATCGTCTTTTCACAATTCAGCGACACCCTTAGGGTTAGCATGACAGAAACACTACAGTACGGGATAAGAACGGGCTACCTGTTCAGGTGCAGGTTCATCTGCATAGCCTTTTCTTATCTAACTAATGAGTTTCTGTCATCCTAACATAGACTCGGGTAACTAGAACGGTTATCTCTGTCAGAAAACATGCAAAATGTTGATTAACCTTTCACTCGACCTAACCAAACACTAGATAATGATTAGGAGGAATTCTAGATTCCAAATCTAGAGTCAAAACACGAGTTTGGCTAATTCAGTGGAAATTCAGTGTCACAATACAGAACAACTGTAAAAGCAATCCACACACATGAGATTTGAGTCTCTTTGTCAAGTTCTCAAAACAAAGCCGAATGCTAAAACATTGGCACGTGCTTGTTTGTCTAGGGTAAGATTTGCATGCCAAAATACCTCGGATTAACAACTTGTTAAAACACGTACACTCGATAATAACAAACACCTTGTCTGTTATTTACCTGCTGCGTGTTATCTTTCCGCACATGTTTGCCATGCGGGTCGAGCCTGATCCCTAGGCCGAATAATATTAGGGTTCAACGCCCTAATCAACGATCACAGGGTCCAACGCCCTAATCATCGATCACAGGGTCCAACGCCCTGTTCAGTGAGAGCGTACATTGAATTTCAGTTCTTCGGTCTTTTCCCTAAACTCACGGTGAGTTAGAGCGGAATAATAACCGACCGCGAGTCGACTGGAACTCGGCCATTTGTAATTTTTATTTATTATTTTCGAGAGCATTGTAAGGACTTTTATTTTGTACATTTGTTCTGTAAGAATTTCAGTCGGTGAGCCAATGGTCTGAGAGTTGAATTAATCGAATCGGTCTAATGCTTGCCCAAACACAAGTAAATCCAAGATCTCGCGGTTTTGGTTCACGCAGGGATTCAACCTCCATGGTTCGGTGAATTGTAACGCAAGATTGTGAACCAACTCCCCGACATACGGGTTTACTTCTCTCTCGGCTTCTCAACCGACATCGTTTAATTCACCGAATCTTCGGTGTCAAAACTTGCGAGCCGAGTGCAGCTTAATTCATGCGGTAAATCATAAAACATGCAAGCCTAGCAAACCAGAGTACCGAAAGGGCGTGCGGGATATAGTCCCGCACGTAACATGAACCCCCGAACACGGATTTTCCGGTTTCGCACAGATCAATGCCTTAACAACAAACTAGGTGTTCCATACCCCTAGACCCGGGTAACTTATCCGCCCTCGACCTTCGGGTCGTAAAATGATAAGTGGCAACTCCTTCTCTCACGCGTGTCCGTCACGCGTCCCCACGGGAAGGTGGACACTCCCAAGCCGCGCGATCCAAAAGCGCGCAATGCGGGCCCCGACGAGAGTCCACATTCGGGTCCGTACAGCTTGGCGACTCCACTGGGGACATACTTAGTGGGTTCAGGCTCGATCCGTTTGCTTGCTTGCATGTTTATTTATCGCTTTCCGTACATTTACTTTTCTTGCACATTTACTTTTCTACACTCGCATTGCATCATTCTAGTGGATTTAGGTACCACGCTTGAAATCCCACGAGCGGCAATCTAGGAATCTAGGTTAGACAGGGGTTCGAAGTAGGGGTACGGCGCGCGATTCGACTGTCGCTTAGGCCTTGAAAAGAATCTCGCCCGATTTCAAGGAATTGACACCCTTGAATCGGGAGCCCCCATCCCTAGTTAGTGGTTTTCCCAGTAGAACACTGAAACCATGCATAAACAGGGACCGTCATGCTGGACCATAATAACCTCATGCCGTCAACCGACCCAAAGTCCGGTCTTTGAGTCGGCCCCTAGTTTTTTTTTAGGTGGGCCTTTTGCTGTTTTTCACAAAGAGCGATGTACATTGTAACATATACAGTTATACTTTACTTTTCTGCACTACATGCATGTTTTCAAACAAACTAGGACATTGCATTGTTTTATTGCTTAAGTTCCCTTTTTCAAATGAACTATCTTTGTAAATTAAGGAACTTGAACCAAATCGATGCAATGGCATTAGCTTTTGAAAACTTATACACTACATGCATTCTATCTATTTCTATGTTTACACAGCAGTTGCCATGTCTTGCACGACAGGTCAGTAGTGCCAATATTCGCGGGTAGACCACTTAGGGTCTTCACCTCTCCATGGCAAGACGTGCTATGACCAGAGGCCGTCCATCCCGGCCACCCACCCGCACGATAGGCGAATCGTGCCAACCTTCGCGGGTAGACCACCCGCGATCTTCACCTCCCCATGGCGAGACGTGCTATGACCAGAGGCCGTCCATCCCGGCCACCCACCTTGCACGACCGGCGAGTCGTGCCAACCTTTGTAGATAGATCACCTGCGGTCTTCACCCTTCCTCCACGGCAAGACGAGCTGTGGCCCGAGGGTCGATCAACCTTCCCAGGCGAAGTTAACCAACACTAACTTCTTCCTAACAAAGAGTGTCACCGCATGATTGGACGCACATCCCTCCGCATGACCCCACGCATCTACCAACGATCAAGCGTGCCTCATACATGTCCAAGCGTGTTCACACCAACTCATGCACGCATGCTCAACGAATCAATGCATGTCTCAGTGTGCTCGCACGACACCTACCAGGCCAGTTCGCTTATCTACACTCTTGCATTGAAATCCTGAACAGTTCATGCTCCTTCATTGTTTTCTTTTCCCATTACAGGAAATTCTCAACTAGAAAACAACTTGAATACAGAGCGACCACAACTGAGACAATAAACGTCTCTCATCCAGCTCCTTGCTCATCTGAAATCCAAAATCGACTTGGATTCAAATTCATCCAAGCGATACTCCGAGGAGCAAGTCTAATCCTTCAACTGCAAAGACAGGAAGTGACAGCTCCACAAACAGAGCATGACCCAACTCTCGATCGCAGGAGATACCGGCACGGTCATGCCTCCGATCAAAGAATGGATCTCACCCGTCCTCTACCGTCGCCGCTGACTAAGCACTGGAACAACATGCGCAATCTTCTTTAAACTCTCTTTTGCTTTAATTTAAATGCATTCCCACAAATGGGCTCCCGACATGAACAAATCCTTCAATGGAGCATTAGGACAGTCTCGAACACGCCTTATTAGTTCTGTTGGACCTGTTCGACTCACCTGTCCTCGTGGGACCCGGCTCCGCGAGCCTTTCCTAAGACGGCTGCGCATGCCTACTCGCAATTAGGGAAAACATGTTTATATGACCTCAGTCATGGTCTAACCACTCCAGAGTGGCGATGACTAGATTCCAGGAAACAAATGTCGTCTGCACGCAGCACCCCATGGGTTGCGCGCGGGACAAAAATGGATTTTCCCATGGGACCACCACACATTTCTTACCACATATTCACTCGCATAATCGCCTAATGCATTGTCTTCTTTGTCATCCTTCACAGGGGCACATTGACCACAGGCAAAGAGCGATGCATGAGTTCACGCCTTCCTGAGAACTTGACTCGGACCCTTTCCTTATACTTTAATGAGGGAGGTGTCCAACGATGAGGTACCCCCTATGATGTCAAAGACGAGGACAATCGAACGAATCACTCAGCATTTATGCAACCGTCTTCCTTGAACATCCAGTGACTTCAGCAGCGTGCACCCTCCAAGAGGCACGTACTGTAAAGAACAACAAAAGATGATCGGAGACATCGCACAAGGTGCCTGCCACAAGCCACTTCCACAAAATGAAGACCGAGGCATCCCCGATCAACATTCACACTGGGGCAACCTCGGTTCCCTATTCACGGGGCAATTCTACATTTTCTTTCTAGTCAACAGGGGAAATTCACATGCAATGCTTGCAAAGGCAAATGACACGGAGTTCGACTTCTGAGTGCACGAGAGTCAAACTTCCAAGAAAACCGGCCCTCACAAAATAGGGCTAGCAACATGCAACAAGTCTCCACGAGGCGAAGCACACCAAAGCGGCCTCGGCGATGCAAAGTCGAGGAGTTTCAAACAAAGACATGGGGCACAAAACAAACCCCAGCTGCAAGAAAAAAAACAGAGCGAAAAGAAGTGGGAAAAACCCGCCAATGAAGAGAGAGAGAAAAGACGCGGGAAAAACCTGCCAACGAACAGAACAGGACACTGTCGAGATTCATCAAAAGCACCGGCGCCGCCAATCCAGAGAAATCAACAAACCCCGACAAAAGGGGAGCAGCAGACACAAATCCTCGATGGAGACATAAAAAAATGCACTCGGAGGTTGAATCCTTCGAACCATTTGCCCTTGCAAACTTGAGAGATAAAAGAATCGAGCCCGCTAAGTCGAAAACCCCTTTTGGGGCAGCCTAGGCAAAAGCTAGGGAAAAAGAGAGGCATGACCGGAAACCCTTTGGGGCAGTCGTGGCAAAAGGAGAGCTCTTCCCCTTTAGGTTGAGAGGTGCGGCCCCGAGGTGGGTGACCGTAGCAAAAGGAGAGCAAAACGAGAGATAGATAAAATTGCCCCCTAGTCTCTCACGCATCGTGCGGACAAGGGATCCTCAAGGGAAGTGGCCAGTTTATCTATTCCAATACGATCCCCGATCGGCTCTTCAATACCATTCAACCGTCCAAGAGGGAACCTTCCTCAAGCACAGTGGGCAACTGAACACACCGTCCAAGCAGTTCGGTACAACCTACACAACAAAAAGACGAAGGAAAATGGGGGTACATCTCATTGCAGGCGTGAACCCGTGTATCCTTTTAGCCTGGAGCAACGTGCTTCCCAAACTCTCTCTTTTCGCTTTGTCTTTGCATAACTCCAAATGGGTCACAGCCACCCTTTAACAGGCTACCATAGAGCTAAAATCCCAGACATTCCTCTCCGGGGGTCTAGTCATAACTCTTTGGAAATGGTCAGATCGAGTCTGACCAAATCTGAACAGAAATCCCTAAGCGGGTTGCAAATGCAGCCGCCCTACGGTACCCTATTGAGAAGGGTTCAAAGCCGACGGGCGTGTCGAATAACCGATAGAGCTGCTAGGGCATCGTCGTGGACATCTCGATATTCCCATACATAGCTAACGAAAGCCCCTGGAGGCCTCGTATTTAGGTCTCCGAGAACGGGACCCACTTGCACTGTCAAAGCAAAATTCTTCATGGGTTGCTCAAGTGACCCGAAACTGAAGATCAGTGCGTCACAATGACGCTCTTTTTGGTGCGCACTTGTACCTATTACTTGTTAGTATTTCTCACATGATCTACTAGTCATGCCAGGATCATAGGTGCTACAAGCCGCAAGAGCTACGGCGAACTCTGATTTTCGACCCCTCGGGATACATAGGCGCTCCACTCCAAGGCTCGAGTCCCTCATCGCACGACCGGGGCATCCTCAGCGAAGCAGCCGTACAAGCGCGAGACCGGTCCTCGACAAATCAAAGACCTCGGGGCTACGCATGACACCATCATCGAACAAGCGCTTCGATCACACAACGATCCGCGAGCCATAATCTCCACTACATCACCCCAGTGCGGTCTTGGCTGAGTGCCAAGCGAACTGTCCTTTCAGCACTAAGCGCCATTCCTTAACAATGATCTTTGATCCTACATTCCATGCGCTCCATTACTTTCTCCACCGCACGGGCCCATAAACCCGTGTTCTTACTTTCTCTGCTGCATGGGCCCATAAACCCGTGTTCTTACCTTTCTCGCACCACACGGGCCCATAAACCCGTGTTCTCACTTTCATGCACCACACGGGCCCATAAACCCGTGTTCTTACCTTACTCGCACCACACGGGCCCATAAACCCGTGTTCTTACCTTTCTCGCACCACACGGGCCCATAAACCCGTGTTCTTACTTTCATGCACCACACGGGCCCATAAACCCGTGTTCTTACCTTTCTCGCACCACACGGGCCCATAAACCCGTGTTCTTACTGTACGGACCCGAATGTGGACTCTCGTCGGGGCCCGCATTGCACGCTTTTGGATCGCGCGGCTTGGTCAGAACGTCCACCTTCCCGTGGGGACGCGTGACGGACACGCGTGAGAGAAGGAGTCGCCACTTATCATTTTACGACCCGAAGGTCGAGGGCGGATAAGTTACCCTGGGTCTAGGGGTATGGAACACCTAGTTTTTCGTTAAGGCATTGATCTGTGCAGAACCGGAAAATCCGTGTTCGGGGGTTCATGTTACGTGCTGGCCTATATCCCGCACGCCCTTTCGGTACTCTGGTTTGCTAGGCTTGCATTTTTGTTTTATTTACCGCATGAATTAGGCTGCACTCGGCTCACACGTTTTGACACCGTAACTTAGATGAATTGAACGATGTCGGTGGAGAAGCTGAGAGAGAAGTAAACCCGTGTGTCGGGGAATTGGTTCACAATCTTGCGTTACAGTTCATCGAACCATGGAGGTTGAATCCCCGAGTGAACCAGAACCGCGAGTTCTTGGATTTACTTGTATCTGGGCAAGCATTACACCGATTCGATTAATTCGACTCTCGGACCGTTCGCTCACCGACTGGAATTCTTACAGAATAAATGTACAAAATAAAATCCTTACAATGCTCTCGAAAACAATAAATACAAATTACAAATGGCCGAATTCCAGTCGACTCGCGTTCGGTTATTATTCCACTCTAACTCACCGTGAGTTTAGGGAAAAAGACCGAAGAACTGAAATTCAATGGACGCTCTCACTGAATAGGGCGTTGGACCCTGTGAGTGTTGATTAGGGCGTTGAACCCTGTGCTCGATGATTAGGGTGTTGAACCCTAATATTATTCGGCCTAGGGATCAAGCTCGACCCGTATGGCAAACAAGTGCGGAAAGATAACACGCAACATGTTAATAACAGACAAGGTGTTTTGTATTTACCGAATGTACGTGGATTAACAAGTTTATTAATCCAAAAGTGTTTTTGCAAGCAAATGCCATATGCTAAGCAATCAAACACGTGCCAATGTTTTAGTATTCTGCTTTTATTGGAAATTTGGAAAAGAGAATCGAATATCATGTGTGTAGATTGCTTTTATAGTGATTCGGTGTTGTGACACTGAATTACCACTGAATTGATCCAAACTTGTATTTTGACTCTAGATTTGGAACCTAGAGTTCCGCCTAACCATTTTCTAGGATTTGGTTAAGTCGAATGAAATGATTAGTCCGATAACTGTATTTTGATACAGAATACCCAACTGACATCTTAAACTGCGCTAGGATGTCGGCGAATCACGAAATGATGTTCTTGCCCATGATTTGAAAATTTGTTTTCAGAAAAGGAGAACAACACAATAAGGATTTGAAAGTATGAGGGTTTTTGAAAAGGGCATTAACATCGTTTTGTAATTCGTCGACGCGAGTTACAAATTAATGTCCAATTCGTGCAAAGTTATTTAAATGGAATGAATTAACCGTGTGAACGTCCCGATTAACCCGTTCGTGGAATTAATGCTTAAGGTTATTGCCGAATACTTTAATTGTGAAAACGATTCGTGATTCGGCGACCAACACGAATCCGTAAGGATCGAGGATATTTGGTCCAATGACCGAAACTACCCTCGTAACCGAATGGACCCGAATGAGTCAACGATACCCGAATCCATGCATGTTTTGTTTTGAAAAGACATGTAATTGATGTTTTAACATGGGAATCGTGGAAATATCGAAATTACACTTTCGTACAATCCGAGAAATGAATTAAACTCGAAATAAGGAAATCATTCTTGATCCAAAAAGGGCCAAGAAGCCCTCGGCTTCACCTTGTCAAAGATGGCCGAATACTCTCATGGCTCGATTCAAATCACAAAGAATTTCCTTGTCTTGGTTTAATCATTTTTCGCATGCTCAAACATCAAACATCATGAATAACACGTTTTGACAAAAGCCGGTATTACCATGATTTGATTAACTCATTTAAACATGCAAACATTCACAAACATGTTATTTAAGGAATCGATAAAATAATACCGGCTTCATGCTTGCAAGAACAACAAAATAAACTCGGAAAATAATTTGGATCGGGCTAAGGAGACCAATCTTAACCCGAAAAGAGCAACTCAAGTCTCGGCCATCCCATTTAGAGACTTGGCCGTGAGCTCACTTGCCATTTCCGGGTCGAGATGGTCTTCCAAACAACAATCCAAACCTTTTTCCGACATGCTAGCAAGTTATAAGGTAATACACATGCATAATATAACATAAAATTGCATAAAAGTTAAGTCTTGCAAGTTAAGTATGCATAAAATACCATAATACTCCATAGCCATGCAAAAATATAAAAAGCCCTAACTCCTCTAAGTCAAGAGTGATTTACCTAGCCTCGGGATACGAGGAAAGAGTCGGGGAAGTGTTCGAGAGTCGGGTGACTCGGTTGAATGCTTGGAAGGATGCTCGGGTGCAAAGGATGCACGTTCGGGGAGCTAGGTGCAGGGGGAATGCGGCTGGAATGCACGGGAGGCGCGCGGCGTGCGCGGGGCGCGGGCAGGCGCGCAGGCGTGCCTGCGTGCGCGCGGGGGCGCGGGCGTGCGCGCGGGAGTGCGAGCCGGGGTGCGCGCGGGGGTGCGCGCGGACGGGCGCGGGCGTGTGCGCGGGCGTGCGCGCGGCTGGCGCTGGCGGTTCACTATTCACCAGAGAGTAGCGATTTCACCCGAAATGCACTATTTGACCTGAAACAATAATTTAAAGACTTCAAATGGAAAAACCAATTTCACCAATGAATTCCATGGGTCCAAAATGAGTGGGATATGAAGTTTGAGAAATTTTGAGTTTAAGTCGGGATGATGAACATCGGCTTCCGACTTAAGAACTCAAGGCTCTCTTTTGATCTTTTCGGTTTTCTTTTCTCTTCCTTCTAAATGCTGAAGTTTTCTGGTTCTTGAGTGTTCTTGGCTATGGAGTTTGAGAGGATTTCTTGAAAGAGAAAGGTTGGAGAGAGTGTGTAAGAGGAGAAGTGATTATCTTAATCACTTTTGGGCCATTTATAGGCAAAGCTAATGACACAATTAGCAAAAGCAAGTGCTCTTAACCCCCATGCTTAGAAAATATCAAGCCTCATCCTCTTCCATTGCATTAATGAAGAAGAGATAAGACATTGATGAGCATTGATGAGCATTGATGGAGGCTTGAGTGTTGCCTTCAAACTCTTGGATATTTTCAAGCAAGAGTGCAAGTTGGCTTCTTGCATTGAAGAAGAAGAAGAAGCTTCTAGAGTAAAGGGTGACTCATCTTGAATAGCCCGTGGGTCCCACGACCGAAGAGGAGAAACCGGGAAAAAGCTCGGGTCTCGATTGATCGCGCATTCGAAGTTCGTGGTTTGAATTGAGCGTCGAATTATCGATATACGCGAGGAAATGGATTTAATGAGTCCGAGATTGGCATTTTCCGTGAGAAATTGCCAAATGTCTGTATGAGGCTTGGAAACCGGTTTTGCTCCTTTTATGCATTCAGAGCGAGGTTACCCACTTCTGACAGCATATCTTGTATCTGCATCCCAAGTCGGTCATTTTGACATAAATTGTCAAATTACGTGGGCCCTTGTCCCTTAAGCCGGTAAATACAGATATGGAGCCGGAGATGTCCTAGGAGGCCGAAACTGGATTTCTCAGATTGCTTTCTGAGTTTCTTGGGCGATCCGGAGATTACTGCGATCTCTGTTTGCTGAGATTGGGCCTCTAAGGATATGAAAAGTGCATCTGAGACCCTTAAAGCACTGCTCGAGGGGTCTAGATGAGTTGTGTGATTCATTCCGACAATTCCACATTGAGCCTTGAGAAGGCTAGCATTGTGTAAGGTAAGCATCCGGCGTCAAGTTTCTCCAAAGAGGACCTCCGGATATGGATTTTCACTGAAAATGGCCTTTTGTGCCCCTCGGAGGTTACTCGGGAAACCGTGAAGGGTTTTGCTGTCTGTTTTGCCCAATTGCGAATGTCCGCTGGAGTTTTCAGGGCAATGTAGTGTGAACTTCGTTTGTCGTAATTCCATCAGACCAGTCTCCGGTTACGCTCTTCCGAAGAAGGGTATGCCCGTTTTGTCGTTCGGAAGTCATTCAGAGTGTCTGTATGGCTTCTAAAAGACAATATGAAGCATTGCTCGTGCTCTGTATGATTGAGGGGCATGGCCACATCTGATATTTGGAATTAACTTTTCTTCGAGAAACCGGCATTTTTGGACTTCCACTGAAAAGTTGTCTGTATACAGAAAGTTGTTCTGTATAGAGCAGATGATTTGCAAAATGCCTTTGGGGACACTTTTCATCTATTCGGCATTGGAGTGGATTTTTGGAGTCCAATATTGGCTATCTTCCGATGATCGAGCGAACTATCGGAAAATAGAACTGTCCGTGTGATATACTGAAAATGCCGGTTTTGGATATTGCTGAGCTCTCTAGTCACTCTATTACCCTTTGGTGACCCCTGGAGTCCTTCTGTCATATGCATGTGTCATTTGCCCGATTTTGCCGACTTAAGGATGAATAGTGATTTTCTGCTCTGTTAAGTCGTTTTTCTGTATTCTGCTCAGGCTGTGGCTTGGATCATTGCTGATATCATCGTTTGGAAAGGTGAGCCAAAATGGGGTGCTGACAGCTTAACCCTCTTTGACTGCATGCTCGAGTAGAGGATGCAGCCAAAGACTTCAGAAGCGCCCCAATTTGATAGCAATGATTGACATGGAATTTCCGATAACAGTCTTCTCCCTCTTACTTTGGATATGTGGGGATGTTATACCTGATGCAGAAATGTAAAAGTCAGGATGAACCTGAGGGGATGGACCCCTAAACAGATAAGTAGTCGGGACGTACCCGAAGTGCAGGAAAGTAGTCGGGACGTACCCGAAATGCAGGAAAGTAGTCGGGACGTACCCGAAATGCAGGAAAAGTAGTCGGGACGTACCCGAAATGCAGAAAAGTAGTCGGGACGTACCCGAAATGCGGGAAAAGTAGTCGGGACGTACCCGAAATGCGGAAAAGTAGTCGGGACGTACCCGAAATGCGGAAAAGTAGTCGGGACGTACCCGAAATGCCGGAAAGTAGTCGGGACGTACCCGAAGGGTTTGCAATATGCACGGGGCGCATACCGAATGAACAACATGGTTCAAAGGTGCCTACCCAATGGACTTGCGGGGTGCGGGGCGTGTTGCCCGGCGGATTTGCAAGGTGCGGGGTGTTTTGCCCGGCGGTTTGCATGGTGCAGAAAAGTAGTCGGGACGTACCCGAAATGCAGGAAAGTAGTCGGGACGTACAACGTACCCGAAATGCAGGGAAAGTAGTCGGGACGTACCCGAAATGCGGGAAAGTAGTCGGGACGTACCCGAAATGCGGGAAAGTAGTCGGGACGTACCCGAAATGCGGGAATGTAGTCGGGACGTACCCGAAATGCGGAAAAGTAGTCGGGACGTACCCGAAGGGTTTGCAATATGCACGGGGCGCATACCGAATGAACAACATGGTTCAAAGGTGCCTACCCAATGGACTTGCGGGGTGCGGGGCGTGTTGCCCGGCGGGTTTGCAAGGTGCGGGGTGTTTTGCCCGGCGGTTTGCATGGTGCAGAAAAGTAGTCGGGACGTACCCGAAATGCAGGAAAGTAGTCGGGACGTACAACGTACCCGAAATGCAGAAAAGTAGTCGGGACGTACCCGAAATGCAGGGAAAGTAGTCGGGACGTACCCGAAATGCGGGAAAGTAGTCGGGACGTACCCGAAGGGTTTGCAATATGCACGGGGCGCATACCGAATGAACAACATGGTTCAAAGGTGCCTACCCAATGGACTTGCGGGGTGCGGGGCGTGTTGCCCGGCGGGTTTGCAAGGTGCGGGGTGTTTTGCCCGGCGGTTTGCATGGTGCAGAAAAGTAGTCGGGACGTACCCGAAGTGCGGGAAAGTAGTCGGGACGTACCCGAAGTGCGGGAAAGTAGTCGGGACGTACCCGAAATACAGGAAAGTAGTCAGGACGTACCCGAAATGCAGAAAAGTAAATTGCATGGGATGCATTGCAGAAAGTAAATGCAAACGCTAGGGAGTTGCGTGAGGTGTGGAATGAATCATTGTGCTTCCTCCGTCACTGAGCTTGTCCGTGTTGCAATCGATGTAGTGGCAGAATATTTCATTGTTTGCCAACTGATTGTGATGCGATTGAATGCACGGAGTGCTGCTCTGAAGATTCTCCTCTTGCGTTGAGATTGTCACCCGTCACATAAAGTAGAGATGAATCGATCTTGGGGAGATATCTTCCAAGGAGCGTTGATTTGTCGGAGGCAAGCGTTGATGCTGGGACGAAGTCATTTCACTGAAGCCTTACCTCTGTGGCAGTGATGTGTTTGATTTGCCGAAAGCCGGGCTCGCCGCTAGGCGGTTACCTATTGGGCTGCCGGAAACCGACTTTGCTGCTGAGGAATGATTGTGCTTTGTCGGAGGCCAGCTCTGCTGCTTGGGCGGTCATGCTTTGACCTGCAAGAAGTTCGCCGAAAGTCGGCGTCTTGTATTGCGAGACTCGAGCTCTAAGACAGAGCGCCTACGTATCCCGTGGAACTAGGAATTAGAGTCTGTCGTAGTTCATGCTGTTTGCAGTACCTGTGATCCTGACATTACTAGTAAATCATGTTAGAAATACTAACAAGTAATGGACACAGGTAAGCATGAAAATGTTGTTGCGACACGCAGATCTTCAGTTTTGGGTCACCTAAACAACCCATGAAGATTTTTGCTTTGACAGTATAAGTAGGTCCCGTTCTCGGAGGCCTAGATGCGAGGCCTCCAGGGGCTCCCGTTAGCTATGTATTGGGCATATCGAGACTTCCCCGACGATGCCCTAGCAATTCTATCGTTTGTTCGACGCGCCCGTCGGCTTTGAACCCTTCTCAATGGGGTACAGTAGGGCGGCTGCATTTGCAACCCGCTTGGGGATTTCTGTTTAGATTTGGTCAGACTCGGTCTGACCATTTTTAAAGCGTTATGACTAAACCCCGGAGAGGAATGTCTGGGATTTTGGCTCTGTGGTAGCCTGTTAAAGGGCGGCTGTAACCCATTCGGAGTTATGCAAAGACAAAGTGAAAAGAGAAAGCTTGGGAAGCACGTTGCCCGCAGGCTAAAAGGATACACGGGTTCACGCCTGCAATGAGATGTACCCCCATTTTTCTTCGTCCTTCTGTTGTGTAGGTTGTACTGAACTGCTTGGACGGCGTGTTCAGTTACCCACTGTGCTTGAGGAAGGTTCCCTCTTGGACGGTTGAATGGTATTGGAGAGCCGATCGGGGATCATGTTGGAATAGATAAACTGGCCACTTCCCTTGGGGATCCCTTGTCCACACGATGTGTGAGAGACTAGGGGGCAATTTTATTTATCTCTCGTTTTGCTCTCCTTTTGCTACGGTCACCCACCTCGGGGCCGTACCTCTCAACCTAAAGGGGATGAGCTCTCCTTTTGCCACGACCGCCCTAGAGGGTTTCCGGTCGTGCCTCTCTTTTGCCCTAGCTTTTGCCTAGACCGCCCCAAAAGGGGTTTTCAACCTAGCGGGCTCAATTCTTTTATCTCTCGAATTTGCAAGGGCAAAGGGTTTGAAGGATTCAACCTCCGAGTGTATTGTGTTCTGTCTCCTTCGAAGAGTGGTGTCTACTGCTTCCCTTTTTTTTTTGTTTCGGGATTTATTGAATGCTTTTGAATTGGCGGTGCCGGTGCTTTTGGTGAACGTCGGCGTTGCCCTGTTTTGTTGGTTGGCGGGTTTTTCCCGCTTCTTTTCGCTCTGTTTTTTTTTCTTGCAGCTGGGGTTTGTTTTGTGCCCCGTGTCTTTGTTTGAAACTCCTCGACTTTGCATCGCCGAGGCCGCTTTAGTGTGCTTCGCCTCGTGGAGATTTGTTGTGTGTTGCTAGCCCTATTTTGTGAGGACCGGCTTTCTTGGAAGTTTGACTCCCGTGCACTCGAAAGCTGAACTTCGTGTCATTTGCCCTTGCAATCTCTTCAGGTGAATTCCCCTATTGTCTAGAAGGAAAATACAAATTTGCCCTAGGGAATCAGTGGCCGGAGTTGTCCTGGTGCTTGTTGTGGAGGAGGCCTGGTCTTGACGCAAATGACCAGGAGCGTTCCAACGTCACTTGCTGGAGTGACCCACAATGGCGACCTCGGGGCGAACTTCAACCAGGGAGGCCCTAGTGTACGTCGCTTGCCGAGGTTGTGTTGGCGTGAACTTCAACCGGGGATGCCCCAGTGTACGTCGCTTGGAAAAGCTGTGCTAGTGCGAACTTCAACCGGGGATGCCCCAGTGTACGTCGCTTGGAAATGCTTATCGCGGGTGGATGATGTCCGAGGTGTTCTCGGTGTAAGCGTTGAACGCGAATGCTCTGGTCTTTTATCGTCGATGTGACTCGTGGTGGGCGGTTTGTGCAACTGTCGCCCCTGGCCGTCTCATGTCGTCAATGTCAACTGAAATCGTTGCATTGATGGCATAAGGCTCGCTCAGTTGTTTTTGTCTTTAGCTTTGTAGGGGGTACCTCCGTGCCGAGCCCCTTCCCTGTCAAAGTATAAGGGAGGAAGCTCGAGAGGAGTTCTCGGAAAGGCGTGAGCCTGTGCATCATTCTTCGCCTGTGACCGGCGTGTCCCTGTAAAAGATGACAAAGAAGATGGTGTGTTAGGCGACTGTGCGGTGGAGTATGCGGTAAGAAATATGGGGTGGACCCATGGGAAAATCCCTTTTGTCCCGCACACGACCCATGGGGTGTCGCGTGTGGATGACATTTGTTTCCGGGAATGTAGTCATCACCACTCTGGAGTGGTTAGACCATGACTGAGGTCACATAAGCATGTTTTCCCTAATTGCGAGTAGGCATGCGCAGCCGTCCTAGGGAAGGCTCGAGGAGCCGGGTCCCACGAGGACAGGTGAGTCGAACAGGTCCAACAGAACTGATAGGGCGTCTTCGAGACTGTCCTAATGCTCCATTGAAGGATTTGTTCATGTCGGGAGCCCATTTGTGGGAATGCATTTGAATGAAAGCAACAGAGAGTTTAAAGAAAACTGCGCGTGTTGCCCCAGTGTTTAGTCGATGATCACAACGGAGGTGGATGAGATCCATTCTTTGATCGGAGGCATGACCGTGCTGGTCTGCGATGGAGAGTTGGGTCATGCTCTGTTTGTGGAGCTGTCACTTTCTGTCTTTGCAGTGGAAAGATTAGATTTGCTCCTTGAAGTATCGCTTGGATGAATTTGTATCCAAGTCGATTTTGGATTTCAGATGAGCCTGAAAGCAGTAAATGCGAGGCGTCAAAACCTGAAAGCAGTAAATGCGGGGCCGAAGCCCAAAAGCAGTAAATGCTGGGCCGAGGCCCGAAAGCAGCAAATGCAGAACTGAGGTCCGATGCAGTAAATGCATGCTCGATAGGAAAATGCAAGAGATGTAAGAGCAAAGGTCAATGCTGAGGAATAGCTCAAGGCGCTGCAATGCAGTGACGTCGATTTGCTTGCGGTATTGCTCTATGGAGCAGGGATGGGGACTTAGTGTTGAAATCCCAAGGAGCTGGATGGATGGGAGACGTTTGTTGTCTCAATTGTGGTCGCTTAGTATTCAGGCTGTCTTCTTGTTGAGAATTTCCTGCAATGGGAAAAGAAAACAATGAAGGAGCATGAACCGTTCAGCATTTCAATGCAAGAGTGTAGGGAAGCGAACTGGCCTGGTAGGTGTCGTGCGAGCACATCGAGAGACATGCATTGATACGTTGAGCAGGCATGTATGAGTTGGTGTGAACATGCTTGGACATGTGTGAGGCGCGCTCGATCGCTGGTAGATGCGCTGGGTCACGCGGAGGGACGTGCGTCCGATCACGCAGTGACACTCTCTGTTAGGAAGAAGTTAGTGTTGGTTAACTTCGCCTGGGAAGGTTGATCGGCCCTCGGGCCACAGTTCGTCTTGCTGTGGAGGAAGGGTGAAGGCCGCGAGTGGCCTGCCCGCGAAAGTGGGCACGACTCGCCTATCGTGCGGGGTAGGTGGCCGGGCTGGACGGCCTCTGGTCATAGCACGTCTCGCCATGGAGAGGTGAAGACTGCAAGTGGTCTACCCGCGAAGGTTAGCACAACTCACATGTCGTACGGGGTGGGTGGCCGGGCTGGACGGCCTCTGGTCATAGCACGTCTCGCCATGGAGAGGTAAAGACCGCAAGTGGTCTACCTGCGAAGGTTAGCACAACTCACATGTCGTATGGGGTGGGTGGCCGGGCTGGACGGCCTCTGGTCATAGCACGTCTCGCCATGGAGAGGTGAAGACCGCAAGTGGTCTACCCGCGAAGGTTAGCACAACTCGCATGTCGTATGGGGTGGGTGGCCGGGCTGGACGGCCTCTGGTCATAGCACGTCTCGCCATGGAGAGGTGAAGACCGCAAGTGGTCTACCCGCGAAGGTTGGCACGACTTGTCTATCGTGCGGAAATGCGTTGTAGCCGCAAGACAATAAATATATCAAATGTATGCAATGCGTGGGTTTTGAAAGCTAATGCTGTCGTTCGCATTGATTCAAAGAGTTTAAAATACAATGCGGTTTGGAAAATAAATCCTTAAGTCGATCTTCCATCCCGCTTGGGGCACAAGTGAACATTGCCACAGAAAACACCAATTCCAGGCGAAAGTCTAGTGGAGATATCTATCCTAAGATGGGTGGGGACCTCCATGGGTCCTCTTCTTGGACCTCTCCAAGGTAGCGTTCGCACGTGCCAACTCCTGATCACGTCTCTGTAACTCGGCGCGTGCTTGGGCGAGCTCCCTTTGAAGCTGGCGCTGATCGATGAGTTGCTCATCTTTCTCGGCGACCTCCCAACGAAGGCGGTCCCTCTCAGACCTGAGGCTAGTGAGTTCCGCTTGGACGGCGATGCTCGAAGTTGAGGGTGCCCCATATGGTGTGCTATCCTCAAGTTGTGGAGAGTCGGTGGAATCTTCGTGTACTAACGAACTCCGTCGGTAGAAACGGAGGATGTACTCTTCCGTAGCCTGAAAATCTCGTTCATCCTTGGTAGGGTGTTCGGGAAAGTAAGGTAGCTCTGTGACCGCAGTGCGCCATGCGGATAGGACCTGTTGGATATCACTTTGGCAATCTACGGACGTCTGATCCTCCCGCCAAGTATGTTCGAACCTAGTCCGTGCCGTGTCCTCGGGGACTGTCTGTAGGCTACCAAACTGCCTCATTACTCGCGACGGGAAGTAAGTGGTGTATCCCGCATGGCTCAAGAGTGGGATTCCGTTAAAATCATGGCATCTAAGGGCCATGGGTCCGGGTGGCATCCACGCGGCACGCCACTTAAAGCCCTTGGGTGATATTTCACGAAAAATTTTGATCCACTCGGAAACCTTGCGTTCTTCCACGTGCACTAAAGGTAGTAACCGGGAAATGATCGACTCCGAGTGGTTGAAAAACAGAACTGGGGGCACGAGGCCAAAGGGGCTTGCGTGGCTCTGTAGCCAAATTTGCAAAAGGATTGGGGACCCCCTCAACCCTCGATCAGCTGTTCGCGTAACGCGGTCGAGCGACCGAATGGTCTCAGCCACTAGGGCTACCTCGTACCCGCGGCCTCCGACCACTTGGAGGATGACGTTAGCCAGAGCTGCGTCGATGTGATCGACTGCGCTAGGGAATAAAAGGGTTCCAAAAATAAGGAGCAAAACTGCATGACATAAGTTTGCTTGAAAAATGTCCCCTCGAACCTCGCGTGCTTGTGATTTGATAAAGCAGAGAAGTTTCGTGGTTACTATCTCAGTGCCTCCGGAGTATGCAAGTTTAGCATGCAGTTGAGATCTGTGCACCCTGAGTAGGCGCGAGACTAAGACCAATCGAGTAGTACGGAGGTTAGGCTCCACAATGCCGTGGGAAATAGCAGTCCTACCAATGAGGGTCCAATATTCCTCAATGATAGGCGTAAGCTCTGTACCCTGAATGTTGAAGACCGCATGGGTTGGATCCCAGAACGTCACAGCTGCTCCTAGGAAATTCCAATCTACTCGGCGTGTGGAGAGCATGGGCACATCTCCGACGAAGGAAGTGATATAGTTTCGGTCAATTTGACGCAGGCTGGTCCATATGTGACTGATCTGCTCAAGCGGTGGCGTGATTCTGTCGAGGCGCAGAAAGGAAGCCGAATGCGACATCCCTTACCAAGATGTAAAGAAGATTAGCTTAGGACTCATCGATGCGAATGACACCCTAATTTTGAAAACTGTATGATGCATGAGTGCGAAAAATAAATGCCCACGGCTTAATAAAATTACAAGGTACATGTACACCGCTCTTGAAATGGAAAAGACCCAAGTGGCTCGCAGGCCGACTCGATAGACTGTTGCCGGAGTCGGGTAGAAGGCTTGCATGGAAGCATAGCACGATGCATGGTTCAGTGCTACAGGGACCATGCTACCTAGGGATGGGGGCCCCCGACTCAAGGGTGTCAATTCCTTGAAATCGGGCGGGATTCTTTTCAAGGCCTAAACGACAGTCGAACTGTGCGCCGTACCCCTACTTCGAACCCCTATCTAACCTGGGTTGCCTAAAATTGGTCGTGGGACGCGACCCATAGGTACCTAGTGCTAGCGTGATATGCAATGCAAGTGCTTTTAAATAAAAGTGCGTAAAGTAGATATGCGGGAAATGTACTAAAAGCGGTAAATAAACATGCAAGCAAAGCAAACGGGTCGAGCCTGAACCCACTAAGTATGTCCCCAGTGGAGTCGCCAAACTGTACGGACCCGAATGTGGACTCTCGTCGGGGCCCGCATTGCGCGCTTTTGGATCGCGCGGCTTGGTCAGAACGTCCACCTTCCCGTGGGGACGCGTGACGGACACGCGTGAGAGAAGGAGTCGCCACTTATCATTTTACGACCCGAAGGTCGAGGGCGGATAAGTTACCCTGGGTCTAGGGGTATGGAACACCTAGTTTGTCGTTAAGGCATTGATCTGTGCGGAACCGGAAAATCCGTGTTCGGGGGTTCATGTTACGTGCGGGCCTATATCCCGCACGCCCTTTCGGTACTCTGGTTTGCTAGGCTTGCATTTTTGTTTTATTTACCGCATGAATTAGGCTGCACTCGGCTCACACGTTTTGACACCGTAACTTCGATGAATTAAACGATGTCGGTGGAGAAGCTGAGAGAGAAGTAAACCCGTGTGTCGGGGAATTGGTTCACAATCTTGCATTACAGTTCATCGAACCATGGAGGTTGAATCCCTGCGTGAACCAAAACCGCGAGTTCTTGGATTTACTTGTATCTGGGCAAGCATTAGACCGATTCGATTAATTCGACTCTCGGACCGTTCGCTCACCGACTGGAATTCTTACAGAATAAATGTACAAAATAAAATCCTTACAATGCTCTCGAAAACAATAAATACAAATTACAAATGGCCGAATTCCAGTCGACTCGCGTTCGGTTATTATTCCACTCTAACTCACCGTGAGTTTAGGGAAAAAGACCGAAGAACTGAAATTCAATGGACGCTCTCACTGAATAGGGCGTTGGACCCTGTGAGTGTTAATTAGGGCGTTAAACCCTGTGCTCGATGATTAGGGTGTTGAACCCTAATATTATTCGGCCTAGGGATCAAGCTCGACCCGTATGGCAAACAAGTGCGGAAAGATAACACGCAACATGTTAATAACAGACAAGGTGTTTTGTATTTACCGAATGTACGTGAATTAACAAGTTTATTAATCCAAAAGTGTTTTTGCAAGCAAATGCCATATGCTAAGCAATCAAACACGTGCCAATGTTTTAGTATTCTGCTTTTATTGGAAATTTGGAAAAGAGAATCGAATATCATGTGTGTAGATTGCTTTTATAGTGATTCGGTGTTGTGACACTGAATTACCACTGAATTGATCCAAACTTGTATTTTGACTCTAGATTTGGAACCTAGAGTTCCGCCTAACCATTTTCTAGGATTTGGTTAAGTCGAATGAAATGATTAGTCCGATAACTGTATTTTGATACAGAATACCCAACTGACATCTTAAACTGCGCTAGGATGTCGGCGAATCACGAAATGATGTTCTTGCCCTTGATTTGAAAATTTGTTTTCAGAAAAGGAGAACAACACAATAAGGATTTGAAAGTATGAGGGTTTTGAAAAGGGCTTTAACATCGTTTTGTAATTCGTCGACGCGAGTTACAAATTAATGTCCAATTCGTGCAAAGTTATTTAAATGGAATGAATTAACCGTGTGAACGTCCCGATTAACCCGTTCGTGGAATTAATGCTTAAGGTTATTGCCGAATACTTTAATTGTGAAAACGATTCGTGATTCGGCGACCAACACGAATCCGTAAGGATCGAGGATATTTGGTCCAATGACCGAAACTACCCTCGTAACCGAATGGACCCGAATGAGTCAACGATACCCGAATCCATGCATGTTTTGTTTTGAAAAGACATGTAATCGATGTTTTAACATGGGAATCGTGGAAATATCGAAATTACACTTTCGTACAATCCGAGAAATGAATTAAACTCGAAATAAGGAAATCATTCTTGATCCAAAAAGGGCCAAGAAGCCCTCGGCTTCACCTTGTCAAAGATGGCCGAATACTCTCATGGCTCGATTCAAATCACAAAGAATTTCCTTGTCTTGGTTTAATCATTTTTCGCATGCTCAAACATCAAACATCATGAATAACACGTTTTGACAAAAGCCGGTATTACCATGATTTGATTAACTCATTTAAACATGCAAACATTCACAAACATGTTATTTAAGGAATCGATAAAATAATACCGGCTTCATGCATGCAAGAACAACAAAATAAACTCGGAAAATAATTTGGATCGGGCTAAGGAGACCAATCTTAACCCGAAAAGAGCAACTCAAGTCTCGGCCATCCCATTTAGAGACTTGGCCGTGAGCTCACTTGCCATTTCCGGGTCGGGATGGTCTTCCAAACAACAATCCAAACCTTTTTCCGACATGCTAGCAAGTTATAAGGTAATACACATGCATAATATAACATAAAATTGCATAAAAGTTAAGTCTTGCAAGTTAAGTATGCATAAAATACCATAATACTCCATAGCCATGCAAAAATATAAAAGCCCTAACTCCTCTAAGTCAAGAGTGATTTACCTAGCCTCGGGATACGAGGAAAGAGTCGGGGAAGTGTTCGAGAGTCGGGTGACTCGGTTGAATGCTTGGAAGGATGCTCGGGTGCAAAGGATGCACGTTCGGGGAGCTAGGTGCACGGGGAATGCGGCTAGAATGCACGGGAGGCGCGCGGCGTGGGCGGGGCGCGGGCAGGCGCGCGGGCGTACCGGCGTGCGCGCGGGCGTGCGCGGGCGTGCGCGCGGCTGGCGCTGGCGGGTCACTATTCACCCGAGAGTAGCGATTTCACCCGAAATGCACTATTTGACCTGAAACAATAATTTAAAGACTTCAAATGGAAAAACCAATTTCACCAATGAACTCCATGGGTCCAAAATGAGTGGGATATGAAGTTTGAGAAATTTTGAGTTTAAGTCGGGATGATGAACATCGGCTTCCGACTTAAGAACTCAAGGCTCTCTTTTGATCTTTTCGGTTTTCTTTTCTCTTCCTTCTAAGTGCTGAAGTTTTCTGGTTCTTGAGTGTTCTTGGCTATGGAGTTTGAGAAGATTTCTTGAAAGAGAAAGGTTGGAGAGAGTGTGTAAGAGGAGAAGTGATTATCTTAATCACTTTTGGGCCATTTATAGGCAAAGCTAATGACACAATTAGCAAAAGCAAGTGCTCTTAACCCCCATGCTTAGAAAATATCAAGCCTCATCCTCTTCCATTGCATTAATGAAGAAGAGATAAGACATTGACGAGCATTGATGGAGGCTTGAGTGTTGTCTTCAAACTCTTGGATATTTTCAAGCAAGAGTGCAAGTTGGCTTCTTGCATTGAAGAAGAAGAAGAAGCTTCTAGAGTAAAGGGTGACTCATCTTGAATAGCCCATGGGTCCCACGACCGAAGAGGAGAAACCGGGAAAAAGCTCGGGTCTCGATTGATCGCGCATTCGAAGTTCGTGGTTTGAATTGAACGTCGAATTATCGATATACGCGAGGAAATGGATTTAATGAGTCCGAGATTGGCATTTTCCATGAGAAATTGCCAAATGTCTGTATGAGACTTGGAAACCGGTTTTGCTCCTTTTATGCATTCAGAGCGAGGTTACCCACTTCTGACAGCATATCTTGTATCTGCATCCCACGTCGGTCATTTTGACATAAATTGTCAAATTACGTGGGCCCTTGTCCCTTAAGCCGGTAAATACAGATATGGAGCCGGAGATGTCCTAGGAGGCCGAAACTGGATTTCTCAGATTGCTTTCTGAGTTTCTTGGGCGATCCGGAGATTACTGCGATCTCTGTTTGCTGAGATTGGGCCTCTAAGGATATGAAAAGTGCATCTGAGACCCTTAAAGCACTGCTCGAGGGGTCTAGATGAGTTGTGTGATTCATTCTGACAATTCCACATTGAGCCTTGAGAAGGCTAGCATTGTGTAAGGTAAGCATCCGGCGTCAAGTTTCCCCAAAGAGGACCTCCGGATATGGATTTTCACTGAAAATGGCCTTTTGTGCCCCTCGGAGGTTACTCGGGAAACCGTGAAGGGTTTTGCTGTCTGTTTTGCCCAATTGCGAATGTCCGCTGGAGTTTTCAGGGCAATGTAGTGTGAACTTCGTTTGTCGTAATTCCATCAGACCAGTCTCCGGTTACGCTCTTCCGAAGAAGGGTATGCCCGTTTTGTCGTTCGGAAGTCATTCAGAGTGTCTGTATGGCTTCTAAAAGACAATATGAAGCATTGCTCGTGCTCTGTATGATTGAGGGGCATGGCCACATCTGATATTTGGAATTAACTTTTCTTCGAGAAACCGGCATTTTTGGACTTCCACTGAAAAGTTGTCTGTATACAGAAAGTTGTTCTGTATAGAGCAGATGATTTGCAAAATGCCTTTGGGGACACTTTTCATCTATTCGGCATTGGAGTGGATTTTTGGAGTCCAATATTGGCTATCTTCCGATGATCGAGCGAACTATCGGAAAATAGAACTGTCCGTGTGATATACTGAAAATGCCGGTTTTGGATATTGCTGAGCTCTCTAGTCACTCTATTACCCTTTGGTGACCCCTGGAGTCCTTCTGTCATATGCATGTGTCATTTGCCCGATTTTGCCGACTTGAGGATGAATAGTGATTTTCTGCTCTGTTAAGTCGTTTTTCTGTATTCTGCTCAGGCTGTGGCTTGGATCATTGCTGATATAATCGTTTGGAAAGGTGAGCCAAAATGGGGTGCAGACACTTACCTTTCTCGCACTACACGGGCCCATAAACTCATGTTCTTACTTTCTCTGCTGCACGGGCCCATAAACCCGTGTTCTTACCTTTCTCGCACCACACGGGCCCATAAACTCGTGTTCTAATCTTTCTCGCACCACACGGGCCCATAAACCCGTGTTCTTACTTTCATGCACCACACGGGCCCATAAACCTGTGTTCTTACTTTCTCTGCTGCACGGGACCACAAACCTGTGTTCTTACCTTTCTCGCACCACACGGGCCCATAAACCCGTGTTCTTACCTTTCTCGCACCACACGGGCCCATAAACTCGTGTTCTTACTTTCTCTGCTGCACGGGCCCACAAACCCGTGTTCTTACCTTTCTCGCACCACACGGGCCCATAAACCCATGTTCTTACCTTTCTCGCACCACACGGGCCCATAAACCCGTGTTCTTACTTTCATGCACCAAACGGGCCCATAAACCCGTTTTCTTACCTTTCTCGCACCATACGGGCCCATAAACCCATGTTCTTACCTTTCTCGCACCACACGGGCCCATAAACCCGTGTTCTTACTTTCAGGCACCACACGGGCCCATAAACCCGTGTTCTTACCTTTCTCGCACCACACGAGCCCATAAACCCGTGTTCTTACCTTTCACCCACCACACGGGCCCATAAACCCATGTTCTTACATTCATGCACCACACGGGCCCACAAACCCGTGTTCTTACCTTACTCGCACCACACGGGCCCATAAACCCGTGTTCTTACCTTTCTCGCACCACACCGACCCATAAACCCGTGTTCTTACCTTTCTCGCACCACACGGGCCCATAAACCCGTGTTCTTACCTTTCTCGCACCACACGGGCCCATAAACCCGTGTTCTTACCTTTCTCGCACCACACGGGCCCATAAACTCGTGTTCTTACTTTCTCGGCTGCACGGGCCCATAAACCCGTGTTCTTACCTTTCTCGCACCACACGGGCCCATAAACCCGTGTTCTTACCTTTCTCGCACCACACGGGCCCATAAACTCGTGTTCTTACTTTCTCGGCTGCACGGGCCCATAAACCCGTGTTCTTACCTTTCTCGCACCACACGGGCCCATAAACCCGTGTTCTTACCTTTCACGCACCACACGGGCCCATAAACTCGTGTTCTTACTTTCATGCACCACACGGGCCCATAAACCTGTGTTCTTACTTTCTCTGCTGCACGGGCCCACAAACCCGTGTTCTTACCTTTCTCGCACCACACGGGCCCATAAACCCGTGTTCTTACTTTCATGCACCAAACGGGCCCATAACCCGTTTTCTTACCTTTCTCGCACCATACGGGCCCATAAACCCATGTTCTTACCTTTCTCGCACCACACGGGCCCATAAAACCGTGTTCTTACTTTCAGGCACCACACGGGCCCATAAACCCGTGTTCTTACCTTTCTCGCACCACACGAGCCCATAAACCCGTGTTCTTACCTTTCACCCACCACACGGGCCCATAAACCCATGTTCTTACATTCATGCAACACACGGGCCCACAAACCAGTGTTCTTACCTTACTCGCACCACACGGGCCCATAAACCCGTGTTCTTACCTTTCTCGCACCACACCGCCCCATAAACCCGTGTTCTTACCTTTCTCGCACCACACGGGCCCATAAACCCGTGTTCTTACCTTTCTCGCACCACACGGGCCCATAAACCCGTGTTCTTACCTTTCTCGCACCACACGGGCCCATAAACCCGTGTTCTTACCTTTCACGCACCACACGGGCCCATAAACAAGTGTTCTTACTTTCATGCACCACACGGGCCCATAAACCTGTGTTCTTACTTTCTCTGCTGCACGGGCCCACAAACCCGTGTTCTTACCTTTCTCGCACCACACGGGCCCATAAACCCGTGTTCTTACTTTCATGCACCAAACGGGCCCATAAACCCGTTTTCTTACCTTTCTCGCACCATACGGGCCCATAAACCCATGTTCTTACCTTTCTCGCACCACACGGGCCCATAAACCCGTGTTCTTACTTTCAGGCACCACACGGGCCCATAAATCCGTGTTCTTACCTTTCTCGCACCACACGAGCCCATAAACCCGTGTTCTTACCTTTCACCCACCACACGGGCCCATAAACCCGTGTTCTTACCTTTCTCACACCACACGGGCCCATAAACCCGTGTTCTTACCTTTCACCCACCACACGGGCCCATAAACCCGTGTTCTTACGTTCATGCACCACACGGGCCCACAAACCCGTGTTCTTACCTTACTCGCACCACACGGGCCCATAAACCCGTGTTCTTACCTTTCTCGCACCACACGGGCCCATAAACTCGTGTTCTTACTTTCTCGGCTGCACGGGCCCATAAACCCATGTTCTTACCTTTCTCGCACCACACGGGCCCATAAACCCGTGTTCTTACCTTTCACGCACCACACGGGCCCATAAACTCGTGTTCTTACTTTCATGCACCAAACGGGCCCATAAACCCGTTTTCTTACCTTTCTCGCACCATACGGGCCCATAAACCCATGTTCTTACCTTTCTCGCACCACACGGGCCCATAAACCCGTGTTCTTACTTTCAGGCACCACACGGGCCCATAAACCCGTGTTCTTACCTTTCTCGCACCACACGAGCCCATAAACCCGTGTTCTTACCTTTCACCCACCACACGGGCCCATAAACCCATGTTCTTACATTCATGCACCACACGGGCCCACAAACCCGTGTTCTTACCTTACTCGCACCACACGGGCCCATAAACCCGTGTTCTTACCTTTCTCGCACCACACCGACCCATAAACCCGTGTTCTTACCTTTCTCGCACCACACGGGCCCATAAACCCGTGTTCTTACCTTTCTCGCACCACACGGGCCCATAAACCCGTGTTCTTACCTTTCTCGCACCACACGGGCCCATAAACTCGTGTTCTTACTTTCTCGGCTGCACGGGCCCATAAACCCGTGTTCTTACCTTTCTCGCACCACACGGGCCCATAAACCCGTGTTCTTACCTTTCTCGCACCACACGGGCCCATAAACTCGTGTTCTTACTTTCTCGGCTGCACGGGCCCATAAACCCGTGTTCTTACCTTTCTCGCACCACACGGGCCCATAAACCCGTGTTCTTACCTTTCACGCACCACACGGGCCCATAAACTCGTGTTCTTACTTTCATGCACCACACGGGCCCATAAACCTGTGTTCTTACTTTCTCTGCTGCATGGGCCCACAAACCCGTGTTCTTACCTTTCTCGCACCACACGGGCCCATAAACCCGTGTTCTTACTTTCATGCACCAAACGGGCCCATAAACCCGTTTTCTTACCTTTCTCGCACCATACGGGCCCATAAACCCATGTTCTTACCTTTCTCGCACCACACGGGCCCATAAAACCGTGTTCTTACTTTCAGGCACCACACGGGCCCATAAACCCGTGTTCTTACCTTTCTCGCACCACACGAGCCCATAAACCCGTGTTCTTACCTTTCACCCACCACACGGGCCCATAAACCCATGTTCTTACATTCATGCAACACACGGGCCCACAAACCAGTGTTCTTACCTTACTCGCACCACACGGGCCCATAAACCCGTGTTCTTACCTTTCTCGCACCACACCGGCCCATAAACCCGTGTTCTTACCTTTCTCGCACCACACGGGCCCATAAACCCGTGTTCTAACCTTACTCGCACCACACGGGCCCATAAACTCGTGTTCTTACCTTTCTCGCACCACACGGGCCCATTAACCCGTGTTCTTACCTTTGTGGCACCAGAGGGGCCCATAAACCCGTGTTCTTACTTCCATGCACCACACGGGCCCACAAACCTGTGTTCTTATTTTCTCTGCTGCACGGGCCCACAAACCCGTGTTCTTACCTTTCTCGCACCACACGGGCCCATAAACCCGTGTTCTTACTTTCATGCACCACACGGGCCCATAAACCCGTTTTCTTATCTTTCTCG
The DNA here is from genome assembly GCF_007655135.1 of Punica granatum. Taxonomy (NCBI): domain Eukaryota; kingdom Viridiplantae; phylum Streptophyta; class Magnoliopsida; order Myrtales; family Lythraceae; genus Punica; species Punica granatum. Next base: position 20,976,432 of record NC_045131.1, read on the forward strand.
CACCATACGGGCCCATAAACCCCTGTTCTTACCTTTCTCGCACCACACGGGCCCATAAACCCGTGTTCTTACTTTCAGGCACCACACGGGCCCATAAACCCGTGTTCTTACCTTTCTCGCACCACACGAGCCCATAAACCCGTGTTCTTACCTTTCACCCACCACACGGGCCCATAAACCCGTGTTCTTACCTTTCTCGCACCACACGGGCCCATAAACCCGTGTTCTTACCTTTCACCCACCACACGGGCCCATAAACCCGTGTTCTTACGTTCATGCACCACACGGGCCCACAAACCCGTGTTCTTACCTTACTCGCACCACACGGGCCCATAAACCCGTGTTCTTACCTTTCTCGCACCACACGGGCCCATAAACCCGTGTTCTTACCTTTCTCGCACCACACGGGCCCATAAACCCGTGTTCTTACCTTTCTCGCACCACACGGGCCCATAAACCCGTGTTCTTACCTTTCACGCACCACACGGGCCCATAAACCTGTGTTCTTACTTTCTCTGCTGCACGGGCCCACAAACCCGTGTTCTTACCTTTCTCGCACCACACGGGCCCATAAACCCGTGTTCTTACTTTCATGCACCAAACGGGCCCATAAACCCGTTTTCTTACCTTTCTCGCATCATACGGGCCCATAAACCCATGTTCTTACCTTTCTCGCACCACACGGGCCCATAAACCCGTGTTCTTACTTTCAGGCACCACACGGGCCCATAAACCCGTGTTCTTACCTTTCTCGCACCACACAAGCCCATAAACCCGTGTTCTTACCTTTCACCCACCACACGGGCCCATAAACCCATGTTTTTAAATTCATGCACCACACGGGCCCACAAACCCGTGTTCTTACCTTACTCGCACCACACGGGCCCATAAACCCGTGTTCATACCTTTCTCGCACCACACCGACCCATAAACCCGTGTTCTTAACTTTCTCGCACCACACGGGCCCATAAACCCGTGTTCTTACCTTTCTCGCACCACACGGGCCCATAAAACCGTGTTCTTACCTTTATCGCACCACACGGGCCCATAAACTCGTGTTCTTACTTTCTCGGCTGCACGGGCCCATAAACCCGTGTTCTTACCTTTCTCGCACCACACGGGCCCATAAACCCGTGTTCTTACCTTCCACGCACCACACGGGCCCATAAACTCGTGTTCTTACTTTCATGCACCACACGGGCCCATAAACCTGTGTTCTTACTTTCTCTGCTGCACGGGCCCACAAACCCGTGTTCTTACCTTTCTCGCACCACACGGGCCCATAAACCCGTGTTCTTACTTTCATGCACCAAACGGGCCCATAAACCCGTTTTCTTACCTTTCTCGCACCACACGGGCCCATAAACCCGTGTTCTTACGTTCATGCACCACACGGGCCCACAAACCCGTGTTCTTACCTTACTCGCACCACACGGGCCCATAAACCCGTGTTCTTACCTTTCTCGCACCACACGGGCCCATAAACCCGTGTTCTTACCTTTCTCGCACCACACGGGCCCATAAACCCGTGTTCTTACCTTTCACGCACCACACGGGCCCATAAACCCGTGTTCTTACCTTTCACGCACCACACGGGCCCATAAACCTGTGTTCTTACTTTCTCTGCTGCACGGGCCCACAAACCCGTGTTCTTACCTTTCTCGCACCACACGGGCCCATAAACCCGTGTTCTTACTTTCATGCACCAAACGGGCCCATAAACCCGTTTTCTTACCTTTCTCGCACCATACGGGCCCATAAACCCATGTTCTTACCTTTCTCGCTCCACACGGGCCCATAAACCCGTGTTCTTACGTTCATGCACCACACGGGCCCACAAACCCGTGTTCTTACCTTACTCGCACCACACGGGCCCATAAACCCGTGTTCTTACCTTTCTCGCACCACACGGGCCCATAAACCCGTGTTCTTACCTTTCTCGCACCACACGGGCCCATAAACCCGTGTTCTTACCTTTCACGCACCACACGGGCCCATAAACCCGTGTTCTTACCTTTCACGCACCACACGGGCCCATAAACCTGTGTTCTTACTTTCTCTGCTGCACGGGCCCACAAACCCGTGTTCTTACCTTTCTCGCACCACACGGGCCCATAAACCCGTGTTCTTACTTTCATGCACCAAACGGGCCCATAAACCCGTTTTCTTACCTTTCTCGCACCATACGGGCCCATAAACCCATGTTCTTACCTTTCTCGCACCACACGGGCCCATAAACCCGTGTTCTTACTTTCAGGCACCACACGGGCCCATAAACCCGTGTTCTTACCTTTCTCGCACCACACAAGCCCATAAACCCGTGTTCTTACCTTTCACCCACCACACGGGCCCATAAACCCATGTTTTTAAATTCATGCACCACACGGGCCCACAAACCCGTGTTCTTACCTTACTCGCACCACACGGGCCCATAAACCCGTGTTCATACCTTTCTCGCACCACACCGACCCATAAACCCGTGTTCTTAACTTTCTCGCACCACACGGGCCCATAAACCCGTGTTCTTACCTTTCTCGCACCACACGGGCCCATAAAACCGTGTTCTTACCTTTATCGCACCACACGGGCCCATAAACTCGTGTTCTTACTTTCTCGGCTGCACGGGCCCATAAACCCGTGTTCTTACCTTTCTCGCACCACACGGGCCCATAAACCCGTGTTCTTACCTTCCACGCACCACACGGGCCCATAAACTCGTGTTCTTACTTTCATGCACCACACGGGCCCATAAACCTGTGTTCTCACTTTCTCTGCTGCACGGGCCCACAAACCCGTGTTTTTACCTTTCTCGCACCACACGGGCCCATAAACCCGTGTTCTTACTTTCATGCACCAAACGGGCCCATAAACCCGTGTTCTTACCTTTCTCGCACCACACGGGCCCATAAACCCGTGTTCTTACCTTTCTCGCACCACACGGGCCCATAAACCCGTGTTCTTACCTTTCACGCACCACACGGGCCCATAAACTCGTGTTCTTACTTTCATGCACCACACGGGCCCATAAACCTGTGTTCTTACTTTCTCTGCTGCACGGGCCCACAAACCCGTGTTCTTACCTTTCTCGCACCACACGGGCCCATAAACCCGTGTTCTTACTTTCATGCACCAAACGGGCCCATAAACCCGTTTTCTTACCTTTCTCGCACCATACGGGCCCATAAACCCATGTTCTTACCTTTCTCGCACCACACGGGCCCATAAACCCGTGTTCTTACTTTCAGGCACAACACGGGCCCATAAACCCGTGTTCTTACCTTTCTCGCACCACACAAGCCCATAAACCCGTGTTCTTACCTTTCACCCACCACACGGGCCCATAAACCCATGTTTTTAAATTCATGCACCACACGGGCCCATAAACCTGTGTTCTTACTTTCTCTGCTGCACGGGCCCACAAACCCGTGTTCTTACCTTTCTCGCACCACACGGGCCCATAAACCCGTGTTCTTACTTTCATGCACCAAACGGGCCCATAAACCCGTTTTCTTACCTTTCTCGCACCATACGGGCCCATAAACCCATGTTATTACCTTTCTCGCACCACACGGGCCCATAAACCCGTGTTCTTACTTTCAGGCACCACACGGGCCCATAAACCCGTGTTCTTACCTTTCTCGCACCACACGAGCCCATAAACCCGTGTTCTTACCTTTCACCCACCACACGGGCCCATAAACCCATGTTCTTAAATTCATGCACCACACGGGCCCACAAACCCGTGTTCTTACCTTACTCGCACCACACGGGCCCATAAACCCGTGTTCTTACCTTTCTCGCACCACACCGACCCATAAACCCGTGTTCTTACCTTTCTCGCACCACACGGGCCCATAAACCCGTGTTCTTACCTTTCTCGCACCACACGGGCCCATAAAACCGTGTTCTTACCTTTATCGCACCACACGGGCCCATAAACTCGTGTTCTTACTTTCTCGGCTGCACGGGCCCATAAACCCGTGTTCTTACCTTTCTCGCACCACACGGGCCCATAAACCCGTGTTCTTACCTTTCTCGCACCACACGGGCCCATAAAACCGTGTTCTTACCTTTCTCGCACCACACGGGCCCATAAACCCGTGTTCTTACCTTTCACGCACCACACGGGCCCATAAACTCGTGTTCTTACTTTCATGCACCACACGGGCCCATAAACCTGTGTTCTCACTTTCTCTGCTGCACGGGCCCACAAACCCGTGTTCTTACCTTTCTCGCACCACACGGGCCCATAAACCCGTGTTCTTACTTTCATGCACCAAACGGGCCCATAAACCCGTTTTCTTACCTTTCTCGCACCATACGGGCCCATAAACCCATGTTCTTACCTTTCTCGCACCACACGGGCCCATAAACCCGTGTTCTTACTTTCAGGCACTACACGGGCCCATAAACCCGTGTTCTTACCTTTCTCGCACCACACGAGCCCATAAACCCGTGTTCTTACCTTTCACCCACCACACGGGCCCATAAACCCATGTTTTTAAATTCATGCACCACACGGGCCCACAAACCCGTGTTCTTACCTTACTCGCACCACACGGGCCCATAAACCCGTGTTCATACCTTTCTCGCACCACACCGACCCATAAACCCGTGTTCTTAACTTTCTCGCACCACACGGGCCCATAAACCCGTGTTCTTACCTTTCTCGCACCACACGGGCCCATAAAACCGTGTTCTTACCTTTATCGCACCACACGGGCCCATAAACTCGTGTTCTTACTTGCTCGGCTGCACGGGCCCATAAACCCGTGTTCTTACCTTTCTCGCACCACACGGGCCCATAAACCCGTGTTCTTACCTTCCACGCACCACACGGGCCTATAAACTCGTGTTCTTACTTTCTTGCACCACACGGGCCCATAAACCTGTGTTCTTACTTTCTCTGCTGCACGGGCCCACAAACCCGTGTTCTTACCTTTCTCGCACCACACGGGCCCATAAACCCGTGTTCTTACTTTCATGCACCAAACGGGCCCATAAACCCGTGTTCTTACCTTTCTCGCACCACACGGGCCCATAAACCCGTGTTCTTACCTTTCTCGCACCACACGGGCCCATAAACCCGTGTTCTTACCTTTCACGCACCACACGGGCCCATAAACTCGTGTTCTTACTTTCATGCACCACACGGGCCCATAAACCTGTGTTCTTACTTTCTCTGCTGCACGGGCCCACAAACCCGTGTTCTTACCTTTCTCGCACCACACGGGCCCATAAACCCGTGTTCTTACTTTCATGCACCAAACGGGCCCATAAACCCGTTTTCTTACCTTTCTCGCACCATACGGGCCCATAAACCCATGTTCTTACCTTTCTCGCACCACACGGGCCCATAAACCCGTGTTCTTACTTTCAGGCACCACACGGGCCCATAAACCCGTGTTCTTACCTTTCTCGCACCACACGAGCCCATAAACCCGTGTTCTTACCTTTCACCCACCACACGGGCCCATAAACCCATGTTCTTAAATTCATGCACCACACGGGCCCACAAACCCGTGTTCTTACCTTACTCGCACCACACGGGCCCATAAACCCGTGTTCTTACCTTTCACGCACGCACCACACCGACCCATAAACCCGTGTTCTTACCTTTCTCGCACCACACGGGCCCATAAACCCGTGTTCTTACCTTTCTCGCACCACACGGGCCCATAAAACCGTGTTCTTACCTTTATCGCACCACACGGGCCCATAAACTCGTGTTCTTACTTTCTCACACCACACGGGCCCATAAACCCGTGTTCTTACCTTTCTCGCACCACACGGGCCCATAAACCCGTGTTCTTACCTTTCTCGCACCACACGGGCCCATAAAACCGTGTTCTTACCTTTCTCGCACCACACGGGCCCATAAACCCGTGTTCTTACCTTTCACGCACCACACGGGCCCATAAACTCGTGTTCTTACTTTCATGCACCACACGGGCCCATAAACCTGTGTTCTCACTTTCTCTGCTGCACGGGCCCACAAACCCGTGTTCTTACCTTTCTCGCACCACACGGGCCCATAAACCCGTGTTCTTACTTTCATGCACCAAACGGGCCCATAAACCCGTTTTCTTACCTTTCTCGCACCAGACGGGCCCATAAACCCATGTTCTTACCATTCTCGCACCACACGGGCCCATAAACCCGTGTTCTTACTTTCAGGCACTACATGGGCCCATAAACCCGTGTTCTTACCTTTCTCGCACCACACGAGCCCATAAACCCGTGTTCTTACCTTTCACCCACCACACGGGCCCATAAACCCATGTTCTTACATTCATGCACCACACGGGCCCACAAACCCGTGTTCTTACCTTACTCGCACCACACGGGCTCATAAACCCGTGTTCTTACCTTTCTCGCACCACACCGACCCATAAACCCGTGTTCTTACCTTTCTCGCACCACACGGGCCCATAAACCCGTGTTCTTACCTTTCTCGCACCACACGGGCCCATAAACTCGTGTTCTTACTTTCTCGGCTGCACGGGCCCATAAACCCGTGTTCTTACCTTTCTCGCACCACACGGGCCCATAAACCCGTGTTCTTACCTTTCACGCACCACACGGGCCCATAAACTCGTGTTCTTACTTTCATGCACCACACGGGCCCATAAACCTGTGTTCTTACTTTCTCTGCTGCACGAGCCCACAAACCCGTGTTCTTACCTTTCTCGCACCACACGGGCCCATAAACCCGTGTTCTTACCTTTCTCGCACCACACGGGCCCATAAACCCGTGTTCTTACCTTTCACGCACCACACGGGCCCATAAACTCGTGTTCTTACTTTCATGCACCACACGGGCCCATAAACCTGTGTTCTTACTTTCTCTGCTGCACGGGCCCACAAACCCGTGTTCTTACCTTTCTCGCACCACACGGGCCCATAAACCCGTGTTCTTACTTTCATGCACCACACGGGCCCATAATCCCGTTTTCTTACCTTTCTCGCACCATACGGGCCCATAAACCCATGTTCTTACCTTTCTCGCACCACACGGGCCCATAAACCCGTGTTCTTACTTTCAGGCACCACACGGGCCCATAAACCCGTGTTCTTACCTTTCTCGCACCACACGAGCCCAAAAACCCGTGTTCTTACCTTTCACCCACCACACGGGCCCATAAACCCGTGTTCTTACATTCAGGCACCACACGGGCCCACAAACCCGTGTTCTTACCTTACTCGCACCACACGGGCCCATAAACCCGTGTTCTTACCTTTCTCGCACCACACCGACCCATAAACCCGTGTTCTTACCTTTCTCGCACCACACGGGCCCATAAACCCGTGTTCTTACCTTTCACGCACCACACGGGCCCATAAACTCGTGTTCTTACTTTCATGCACCACACGGGCCCATAAACCGGTGTTCTTACTTTCTCTGCTGCACGGGCCCACAAACCCGTGTTCTTACCTTTCTCGCACCACACGGGCCCATAAACCCGTGTTCTTACTTTCATGCACCAAACAGGCCCATAATCCCGTTTTCTTACCTTTCTCGCACCATACGGGCCCATAAACCCATGTTCTTACCTTTCTCGCACCACACGGGCCCATAAACCCGTGTTCTACTTTCGGGCACCACACGGGCCCATAAACCGTGTTCTTACCTTTCTCGCACCACACGAGCCCATAAACCCGTGTTCTTACCTTTCACCACCCACCACACGGGCCCATAAACCTGTTCTTAAATTCATGCACCACACGGGCCCACAACCCGTGTTCTTACCTTACTCGCACCACACGGGCCCATAAACCCGTGTTCTTACCTTTCTCGCACCACACACCGACCCATAAACCCGTGTTCTTACCTTTCTCGCACCACACGGGCCCATAAACCCGTGTTCTTACCTTTCTCGCACCACACGGGCCCATAAAACCGTGTTCTTACTTTTATCGCACCACACGGGCCCATAAACTCGTGTTCTTACTTTCTCGGCTGCACGGGCCCATAAACCCGTGTTCTTACCTTACTCGCACCACACGGGCCCATAAACCCGTGTTCTTACCTTTCTCGCACCACACCGACCCATAAACCCGTTTTCTTACCTTTCTCGCACCACACGGGGCCATAAACCCGTGTTCTTACCTTTCTCGCACCACACGGGCCCATAAAACTGTGTTCTTACCTTTATCGCACCACACGGGCCCATAAACCCGTGTTCTTACTTTCTCTGCTGCACGGGCCCACAAACCCGTGTTCTTACCTTTCTCGCACCACACGGGCCCATAAACCCGTGTTCTTACTTTCATGCACCAAACAGGCCCATAATCCCGTTTTCTTACCTTTCTCGCACCATACGGGCCCATAAACCCATGTTCTTACCTTTCTCGCACCACACGGGCCCATAAACCCGTGTTCTTACTTTCAGGCACCACACGGGCCCATAAACCCGTGTTCTTACCTTTCTCGCACCACACGAGCCCATAAACCCGTGTTCTTACCTTTCACCCACCACACGGGCCCATAAACCCATGTTCTTACATTCATGCATCACACGGGCCCACAAACCCGTGTTCTTACCTTACTCGCACCACACGGGCCCATAAACCCGTGTTCTTACCTTTCTCGCACCACACACACCGACCATAAACCCGTGTTCTTACCTTTCTCGCACCACACGGGCCCATAAACCCGTGTTCTTACCTTTCACACGCACCAGACGGGCCCATAAACTCGTGTTCTTACTTTCATGCACCACACGGGCCCATAAACCGGTGTTCTTACTTTCTCTGCTGCACGGGCCCACAAACCCGTGTTCTTACCTTTCTCGCACACACGGCCCCATAAACCCGTGTTCTTACTTCTTTCATGCACCAAACAGGCCCATAATCCCGTTTTCTTACCTTTCTCGCACCATACGGGCCCATAAACCCATGTTTCTACCTTTCTCGCACCACACGGGCCCATAAACCCGTGTTCTTACTTTCAGGCACCACACGGGCCCATAAACCCGTGTTCTTACCTTTCTCGCACCACACGAGCCCATAAACCCGTGTTCTTACCTTTCACACCACACGGGCCCATAAACCCATGTTCTTAAATTCATGCACCACACGGGCCCACAAACCCGTGTTCTTACCTTACTCGCACCACACGGGCCCATAAAACCCGTGGTTCTTACCTTTCTCGCACCACACCGACCCATAAACCCGTGTTCTTACCTTTCTCGCACCACACGGGCCCATAAACCCGTGTTCTTACCTTTCTCTTCGCACCACACGGGCCCATAAACCGTGTTCTTACCTTTCTCGCACCACACGGGCCCATAAACTCGTGTTCTTACTTTCTCTGCTGCACCGGCCCATAAACCCGTGTTCTTACCTTTCTCGCACCACACGGGCCCATAAACCCGTGTTCTTACCTTTCTCGCACCACACGGGCCCATAAACCCGTGTTCTTACCTTTCTCGCACCACACGGGCCCATAAACCCGTGTTCTTACCTTTCTCGCACCACACGGGCCCATAAACCCGTGTTCTTACTTTCATGCACCACACGGGCCCATAAACTCGTGTTCTTACTTTCTCTGCTGCACGGGCCCATAAACCCGTGTTCTTACCTTTCTCGCACCACACGGGCCCATAAACCCGTGTTCTTACTTTCATGCACCAAACAGGCCCATAATCCCGTTTTCTTACCTTTCTCGCACCATACGGGCCCATAAACCCATGTTCTTACCTTTCTCGCACCACACGGGCCCATAAACCCGTGTTCTTACTTTCAGGCACCACACGGGCCCATAAACCCGTGTTCTTACCTTTCTCGCACCACACGAGCCCATAAACCCGTGTTCTTACCTTTCACCCACCACACGGGCCCATAAACCCATGTTCTTACATTCATGCACCACACGGGCCCACAAACCCGTGTTCTTACCTTACTCGCACCACACGGGCCCATAAACCCGTGTTCTTACCTTTCTCGCACCACACCGACCCATAAACCCGTGTCTTACCTTTCTCGCACCACACGGGCCCATAAACCCGTGTTCTTACCTTTCTCGCACCACACGGCCCATAAACCCGTGTTCTTACCTTTCTCGCACCACACGGGCCCATAAAATCGTGTTCTTACTTTCTCTGCTGCACAGGCCCATAAACCCGTGTTCTTACCTTTCTCGCACCACACGGGCCCATAAACCCGTGTTCTTACCTTTCTCGCACCACACGGGCCCATAAACTCGTGTTCTTACTTTCATGCACCACACGGGCCCATAAACCCGTGTTCTTACCTTCCTGCACCACACGGGCCCATAAACCCGTGTTCTTACCTTTCTCGCACCACACGGGCCCATAAACCCGTGTTCTTACCTTTCTCGCACCACACGGGCCCATAAACCCGTGTTCTTACCTTTCTCGCACCACACGGGCCCATAAACCCGTGTTCTTACCTTTCTCGCACCACACGGGCCCATAAACCCGTGTTCTTACCTTTCTCGCACCACACGGGCCCATAAACCGTGTTCTTACTTTCATGCACCACACGGGCCCATAAACCCGTTTCTTACTTTCTCGCACCACACGGGCCCATAAACCCGTGTTCTTACCTTTCTCGCACCACACGGGCCATAACCCGTGTTCTTACTTTCAGGCACACACGGGCCCATAAAACCGTGTTCTTACCTTTCTCGCACCACACGAGCCCATAAACCCGTGTTCTTACCTTTCTCGCACCACACGGGCCCATAAACCCGTGTTCTTACTTTCATGCACCACACGGGCCCATAAACCCGTGTTCTTACCTTTCTCGCACCACACGGGCCCATAAACCGTGTTCTTACCTTTCTCGCACCACACGGGCCCATAAACCCGTGTTCTTACCTTTCGCACCACACGGGCCCATAAACCCGTTGTTTTACTTTCTGCACCACACGGGCCCATAAACCCGTGTTCTTACCTTTCTCGCACCACACGGGCCCATAAACCCCTGTTCTTACCTTTCTCGCACCACACGGGCCCATAAACCCGTGTTCTTACTTTCATGCACCAACGGGCCCATAAACCCGTTTCTTACCTTTCTCGCACCATACGGGCCCATAAACCCGTGTTCTTACCTTTCTCGCACCACACGGCCCATAAACCCGTGTTCTTACTTTCATGCACCACACGGGCCCATAAACCCGTGTTCTTACCTTTCTCGCACCACACGGGCCCATAAACCCGTGTTCTTACCTTTCTCGCACCACACGGGCCCATAAACCCGTGTTCTTACTTTCAGGCACCACACGGGCCCATAAACCCGTGTTCTTACCTTTCTCGCACCACACGGCCCATAACCCGTGTTCTTACCTTTCTCGCACCACACGGGCCCATAAACCCGTGTTCTTACTTTCTGCACCACAGGGCCCATAAACCCGTGTTCTTACCTTTCTCGCACCACACGGGCCCATAAACCCGTGTTCTTACCTTTCTCGCACCACACGGCCCATAAAACCGTGTTCTTACCTTCTCGCACCACACGGGCCCATAAAACCGTGTTCTTACCTTTCTCGCACCACACGGGCCCATAAACCCGTGTTCTTACCTTTCTCGCACCACACGGGCCCATAAACCCGTGTTCTTACTTTCTCGGCCACACGGGCCCATAAACCCGTGTTCTTACCTTTCTCGCACCACACGGGCCCATAAACCGTGTTCTTACCTTTTTCGCACCACACGGGCCCATAAACCCGTGTTCTTACTTCATGCACCACACGGGCCCAAAAACCCGTGTTCTTACTTTCTGCGCCACACGGGCCCATAAACCCGTGTTCTTACTTTCATGCACCAAACGGGCCCATAAACCCGTGTTCTTACTTTCTCGCACCACACGGGCCCATAAACCCGTGTTCTTACTTTCACGCACCAACGGGCCCATAAACCCGTGTTCTTACTTTCATGCACCACACGGGCCCATAAACCTGTGTTCTTACTTTCTCTGACGCACGGGCCCACAAACCCGTGTTCTTACCTTTCTCGCACCACACGGGCCCATAAACCCGTGTTCTTACTTTCATGCACCAAACGGGCCCATAACCCGTTTTCTTACCTTTCTCGCACCATACGGGCCCATAAACCCATGTTCTTACCTTTCTCGCACCACACGGGCCCATAAACCCGTGTTCTTACTTTCAGGCACCACACGGGCCCATAAACCCGTGTTCTTACCTTTCTCGCACCACACGAGCCCATAAACCCGTGTTCTTACCTTTCACCCACCACACGGGCCCATAAACCCATGTTCTTACATTCATGCACCACACGGGCCCATAAACCCGTGTTCTTACCTTTCTCGCACCACACGGGCCCATAAACTCGTGTTCTTACTTTCTCGCACCACACCGACCCATAAACCCGTGTTCTTACCTTTCTCGCACCACACGGGCCCATAAACCCGTGTTCTTACCTTTCTCGCACCACACGGGCCCATAAACCCGTGTTCTTACCTTTCTCGCACCACACGGGCCCAACTCGTGTTGTTCTTACTTTCTCGGCCACACGGGCCCATAAACCCGTGTTCTTACCTTTCTCGCACCACACGGGCCCATAAACCCGTGTTCTTACCTTTCACGCACCACACGGGCCCATAAACTCGTGTTCTTACTTTCATGCACCACACGGGCCCATAAACCTGTGTTCTTACTTTCTCTGCTGCACGGGCCCACAAACCCGTGTTCTCACCTTTCTCGCACCACACGGGCCCATAATCCCGTTTTCTTACCTTTCTCGCACCATACGGGCCCATAAACCCATGTTCTTACCTTTCTCGCACCCCACGGGCCTATAAACCCGTGTTCTTACTTTCAGGCACCACACGGGCCCATAAACCCGTGTTCTTACCTTTCTCGCACCACACGAGCCCATAAACCCGTGTTCTTACCTTTCTCCACCACACGGGCCCATAAACCCGTGTTCTTACCTTCATGCACCACACGGGCCCACAAACCCGTGTTCTTACCTTTCTCGCACCACACCGGCCCATAAACCCGTGTTCTTACCTTTCTCGCACCACACGGGCCCATAAACCCGTGTTCTTACCTTTCACCCACCACACGGGCCCATAAACCCGTGTTCTTACTTTCATGCACCACACGGGCCACCAAACCCGTGTTTTCTACCTTACTCGCACCACGGGCCCATAAACCCGTGTTCTTACCTTTCTCGCACCACACGGGCCCATAAACCCGTGTTCTCACCTTTCTCGCACCACACGGGCCCATAAACCCGTGTTCTTACCTTTCTCGCACCACACGGGCCCATAAACCCGTGTTCTTACCTTTCTCGCACCACACGGGCCCATAAACTCGTGTTCTTACTTTCTCTGCTGCACGGGCCCAGAAACCCGTGTTCTTACCTTTCTCGCACCACACGGGCCCATAAACCCGTGTTCTTACTTTCATGCACCACACGGGCCCACAAACCGGTGTTCTTATTTTCTCTGCTGCACGGGCCCACAAACCCGTGTTCTTACCTTTCTCGCACCACACGGGCCCATAAACCCGTGTTCTTACTTTCATGCACCACACGGGCCCATAAACCCGTTTTCTTATCTTTCTCGCACCATACGGGCCCATAAACCCCTGTTCTTACCTTTCTCGCACCACACGGGCCCATAAACCCGTGTTCTTACTTTCAGGCACCACACGGGCCCATAAACCCGTGTTCTTACCTTTCTCGCACCACACGAGCCCATAAACCCCTGTTCTTACCTTTCACCCACCACACGAGCCCATAAACCCGTGTTCTTACGTTCATGCACCACACGGGCCCATAAACCCGTGTTCTAACCTTACTCGCACCACACGGGCCCATAAACTCGTGTTCTTACCTTTCTCGCACCACACGGGCCCATAAACCCGTGTTCTTACCTTCATGCACCACACGGGCCCATAAACCCGTGTTCTTACTTTCATGCACCACACGGGCCCATAAACCCGTGTTCTTACCTTTCTCGCACCACACGGGCCCATAAACCCCGTTCTTACCTTCTCGCACCACACGGGCCCATAAACCCGTGTTCTTACTTTCATGCACCACACGGGCCCATAAACCCTTTTCTTACCTTCTCGCACCATCGGGCCCATAAACCCATGTTCTTACCTTTCTCGCACCACACGGCCCATAAACCCGTGTTCTTACTTTCATGCACCAAACGGGCCCATAAACCCGTTTCTTACCTTTCTCGCACCATACGGGCCCATAACCCATGTTCTTACCTTTCTCGCACCACACGGGCCCATAAACCCGTGTTCTTACTTTCAGGCACCACACGGGCCCATAAACCCGTGTTCTTACTTTCTCGCACCACACGAGCCCATAAACCCGTGTTCTTACCTTTCACCCACCACACGGGCCCATAAACCCATGTTCTTACATTCATGCACCACACGGGCCCACAAACCCGTGTTCTTACCTTACTCGCACCACACGGGCCCATAACCCGTGTTCTTACCTTTCTCGCACCACACCGGCCCATAAACCGTGTTCTTACCTTTCTCGCACCACACGGGCCCATAAACCCGTGTTCTTACCTTTCTCGCACCACACGGGCCCATAAACCCGTGTTCTTACCTTTCTCGCACCACACGGGCCAATAAACTCATGTTCTTACTTTCTCTGCTGCACAGGCCCATAAACCCGTGTTCTTACCTTTCTCGCACCACACGGGCCCATAAACCCGTGTTCTTACCTTTCTCGCACCACACGGGCCCATAAACCCGTGTTCTTATTTTCATGCACCACACGGGCCCATAAACCTGTGTTCTTACTTTCTCAACTGCACGGGCCCACAAACCCGTGTTCTTACCTTTCTCGCACCACAAGGGCCCATAAACCCGTTTTCTTACCTTTCTCGCACCATACGGGCCCATAAACCCCTGTTCTTACCTTTCTCGCACCACACGAGCCCATAAACCCGTGTTCTTACTTTCAGGCACCACACGGGCCCATAAACCCGTGTTCTTACCTTTCTCGCACCACACGGGCCCATAAACCCGTGTTCTTACCTTTCACCCACCACACGGGCCCATAAACCCGTGTTCTTACATTCATGCACCACACGGGCCCACAAACCCGTGTTCTTACCTTTCTCGCACCACACGGGCCCATAAACCCGTGTTCTTACCTTTCTCGCACCACACCGGCCCATAAACCCGTGTTCTTACCTTTCACCCACCACACGGGCCCATAAACCCGTGTTCTTACTTTCATGCACCACACGGGCCCATAAACCCGTGTTCTTACCTTTCTCGCACCACACGGCCCATAAACCCGTGTTCTTACCTTCTCGCACCACACGGGCCCATAAACCCGGTTCTTACCTTTCTCGCACCACACGGGCCCATAAACCCGGTTCTTACTTTCTCGCACCACACGGGCCCATAAACCCGTGTTCTTACCTTTCTCGCACCACACGGGCCCATAAACCCGTGTTCTTACCTTTCTCGCACCACACGGCCCATAAACCCGTGTTCTTACTTTCATGCACCACACGGGCCCAAAAACCCGTGTTCTTACTTTCATGCACCACACGGGCCCATAAACCCGTGTTCTTACCTTTCTCGCACCACACGGGCCCATAAACCCGTGTTCTTACCTTTTTGCACCACACGGGCCCATAAACTCGTGTTCTTACTTTCATGCACAACACGGGCCATAAACCCGTGTTCTTACCTTTCTCGCACCACGGGCCCATAAACCCGTGTTCTTACCTTTCTCGCACCACACGGGCCCATAAACCCGTGTTCTTACGTTCATGCACCACACGGGCCCATATACCCGTGTTCTTACCTTTCTCGCACCACACGGGCCCATAAACCCGTGTTCTTACCTTTCTCGCCCACCACACGGGCCCATAAACCCGTGTTCTTACTTTCATGCACCAAACGGGCCCATAAACCGTTTTCTTACCTTTCTCGCACCATACGGGCCCATAAACCCGTGTTCTTACCTTTCTCGCACCACACGGGCCCATAAACCCGTGTTCTTACTTTCAGGCACCACACGGGCCCATAAACCCGTGTTCTTACCTTTCTCGCACCACACGAGCCCATAAACCCGTGTTCTTACCTTTCTCCCACCACACGGGCCATAAACCCGTGTTCTTACTTTCATGCACCACACGGGCCCATAAACCCGTGTTCTTACCTTTACTCGCACCACACGGGCCCATAAACCCGTGTTCTTA